>NW_015552677.1:31272-53857 GCF_001515605.1 Sinocyclocheilus anshuiensis
GTACACTCTAAAAAATGCTGGGTTGTTTCAACCCAACTTTGGGTCAAATATGGACTAACCCAACCATTGGGTTAAATTACATTTTTAACCCAAAAGTTGGGTTAGTCCATATTTGACCTAAAGTTGGGTTGAAACAACCCAGCATTTTTTAGAGTGTATCACTCTAAAAAATGCTGGGTTAAATATAACAACCCAATCAAATCAAAACAACCCAACCGCTGGTTCAAAACAACCCAATAGCTGGGTTTGTCCTTTTTTAACCCAGCACTGGGCTATATTTAACCCAGCATTTTTTAGAGTAAGAGCATATAGACCAGCAGCAAATCAGTTTCAAAAGTACATTTAAATTCTTGTCACATTTAAGATTTCATAGATCTGATCACATGACAAACTGATAGAAAACACAAAATATTGTCAAGATTGAATTTCTTTTTTTTTAGAGTTACGCTCTAAAAAATGCTGGGTTAAATACAACCCAGTGCTGGGTAAAATCGGGACAAACCCAGCAATTGGGCTGTTTTGACCCAGCGGTTGGGTTAAATGTTTAACCCAACCTTCTGGGTAGTAACCCAACCGCTGGGTCAAAACAACCCAATTGCTGGGTTTGTCCCATTTTACCCAGCACTGGGTTGTATTTAACCCAGCATTTTTTAGTGTATTAGGCTACATAACACTTGTAAAAAAAAAAATAATAATAATAATAAATATATTCAACAAAAAATAAGACTCAAAGTACCAAATAACAAATGGACATTTAAAATTGAGGCCATTTTCTCCCACATTTATTCACTGAGCAGCAAATGTTCAAAAAATAAAGCAACAATGCTGTATTTCTAGTGTTTCATAATAGTAGTGCTAAAGCTGTAGTGTCTTCTATTATTATTTGTTTAAACAGTCATACAAAGTGCATTATAGATACGATTAAGTCATTTACACGCTCACAGAAAAAGGCATATCAATTTGAAAATTACAGTGCTAGACATAAGTAAATAAAATGTATTATTTCAGCAAAAGCATGTCGGTAAACACATCACAGGCTCAAGGATATGTACAAAACACAACATTCACATACATTAGCTGCACTTTATATAGTGAATATTCTCAGAAATAAGCACATCAGTCAGAGAAACACAATTGTGATGCACATATAATGTATACAGTACATAACATTTCTGATATGGTGAGTTCTTGGTCATTCATGGGTGTAGAACTTTTTAGAGGCAAATAACATATATGCATATATGACACATTTCTCATCAATGTTAATAGCATTATACCAACTCCAACTCCATCTCTTCACTCATCAAAGGAGACTCAACTGACTCTTTAGGTATGTTTTGACTGGAATCTATAAGAAAGCACAGAATAATCACCGAAGATGTGAAGAGATAATGTTGTTGCCCTACTACACAAAAAACATAACAGGTAAAAATTCATAAAGTGCATCTTAATGATGATATATACTAGCCAATCTGAGCTACTCACCAAAGACAGAAACATTGAATTTTCGGTATAGTTCCACTTTTCCATTGGTGGCAATCTGTAGTTGATAATCTCCAGAATCTGTGGTTCTGGTGTTTGTGATAGTCAGAGATCCAGTCTTACAGTCCAGCTCCAGTCTGTTTCTGAACCTCTCATCAGCACCATCGTAAGTCTTCTGACAGATCTTATTGGCTGCTCTGCTGATTTTTGCTATGACGCTGCCTCCAAACTTCCACTCTATCACATCATCTCTCTTTAGTTCAGTACGATCAGTGTTGAGAGTGACAGGCTCTCCCTCTATCACTGATTTTGGCATTGATTCTGTTTTATCAACAAACATTGGTCAAACAAAGACAGAATTCAAATAAACAACATTGTCAATAAGAAATAAAGAAAGGTCCATTTACACTATTATAGATTAATTATGTTCACACTTAAGCACAGGAAGCTGAGTATTATCTGAAGGAAACACTCACCCGGTTCCTGCGCCCCTGTAGATTGACAGCAGTTATATGACCTCAGCTTCCTGAACAAAACTAGGAATGAAGGTAAAACCACATAACCCCTCTTAAATGCATCTATTTTCCATCACTTGAGTATTTTTTACAATGAGATTCTTTTGTACTAACCTATTATTATAATAATTACACCTAAAGAAACACCTAATAAAATTTGTTGAAAAGATTTGCATTTCTGTTACTTACAGTTCCTGTTGCGCCAGTTTTTAAAGCCCGTAGCCAAACACCAAACCGCCACCATCAACAAAAGCACTATAGCGATTGACATCCAAACTACATGCGAGTGGGATTTCGTGACGGCTAAAAAAATGATCGGAAATTAGCACAGTGTTGGGAAACTACCTCACATATTGGCACAAATAAAATGAGAATCTTAGGCTAACTGCATCTCATTTAAATACATTTACACTATATAGTAAAATAATTCTAAAAAAAACATTCTAATATATAACTTAATATAAAATCAAAGTGCAGTTTAAAATTGCCTCTGATACTCACCACTAACAGTAACGTTGAATCTCCTGTATTTGGTCCCAGTGTTGTTATTAATCTGTAGTATATAAAACCCAGAGTGTTCAGGTCTGATGTTTGTGATGGTAAGAGATCCGGTCAGTTTGTCCATTTTCAGTCTATTATTAAACATCTCACTGTAACCAGCATCTGATGAGACCTCACGGGTTTCTCCATCAATTTTAGCGATGGCAGTCACATCACTTTGACACGGGACATGATGAAGTGGATTATATTTGCATCCGACTGTGGCTCGTCCAAACTTCCACAACATCAGATCATCTTTCTGTACTTTAAAATCAGTATTTAGAGTGACAGATTCTCCCTCCTTTGCAGACACAGGCTTTAATTTATCTGCATCTGGATCAAACACACCTGGAAGAGTTTCACGGATGATTATTTGCACCACAACTACACCAAATTAATTTATATAGAATGGGTCATAAAAACCGACATGAAAACAATACATTTAAAAGGGATTTTAAATACTAAATACTAGTCTAAACTTTACAAAGACAAACATATATTTATGTTTAAAAAATGATCAGAGGAACAATTAGTAACTACTTCAAAATTTTCACATTAATGTTTTAGACAACCAGTATTGTAATTAATAAAGGTACAAAAGTTCAATATACAAAACACATGTGACAACTTTCCTCAGATTTATTTGCATAATATATAGGAACCAGACCACCTCACTACAATGTGGTCTAAAAAAAACAAACAAACTGTGGGATTCTTACTATGGGAGTGGGCTGGCAGGTCACATGACAACAAAGAGAGAGAGTTTGAAGGCCAAACAGAGGGAATGAACTGCACAAACCTAGGGACCCATTTCAAGAAAGGCTGATCGTGATGGGACCTTCTTTCACGGATTAAATCTTCACTACAAGGATAGAGTTTCAATGTAATGAAAAAATCCAGGTGAGATCTATCTGTTTGCTTAAACCCAAAGCTTCCCTTCATTGTTTGCTGCTGTTATTTATGCTTTAAATGTTTTTTTGTTGTTGTTGTTATCAGTTTCTAGTCATGTTGTGATTCTCATTTTTAAAAATTCTCAGCTGTCTGGGTATGATTTTTGTCGACACATATTATGAATAAATGGTGTTTTAATCTGTGTTTTTTCACTTTCAATTTAATGCTATTTATTTGCATGTAAAACCTAACATTGACCATTTCACAACTGTAAATTAATTGTGTGTTAATGTGTTAATTCCACAACTAGTTCAGATTTCTGCTGAATATAATCATCAATGCACTACTCACCAATTACAGTCACATTGAATCTCCTGTTTGAGGAGCCGCTCGTGCTGATCATGTCCACTTTATAAAATCCGGAGTGGTTAGTTCTGATGTTCCTAATGGTCAGAGATCCAGATTCAGTGTTTAACTCCAGTCTATCTCTAAATCTCCCATCATTACCATCTTTTGTCAAGAACGTCTGGGAAGCCTTGTTGAACTGAGCTATGAGAGTGTTTTCAAACTTCCACAGTATTGTGTCATATTTTTGTATTTGATTTAGACAAGTGTGTAGAGTGACAGAATCTCCCTCCATCACTGATATCGACTTCACGCCATCTGTCTCAAAACCAAACACACCTAGAAAACAAATACACAATTAATTTATAACATATAACTCCTATTGCACATAGATTATAATCACTGAATTGTCTCGAACTAAATGTCATATACTCAAATAAGCCTATGTAAAACTAACTTAAACATACATAGTAAATAAACAATAAATAAAACAGTACAGAATCCAAATTTGACCAAAAAGGCTACGTAAATAAGTAACACAGTTATAAACCATTGTATTTGTTGTAGCTAGGTAAAGAAGATACAGAAAATAGTATTTTTTTATGTTAATAAAGTAGGCAAATAAAAGTGTGTTTGCACACACAACAAATATTCGCTCAATAAAGGCCCTGTTTAATGGTTTATGCAAATACAGCGACAATGCAAAAACCCCACATCAACGACGTCACGACGCTGAAACGTAAACATACGCAAACTACGTACACAAAGCACATGCGGTAGATCTGGAAAATATATCTATTGTGTCGATGCATTTATGGAATACTCCCTCCAAAAACAAAGCATTTTAAGGTGTATACACGACTTACTACCGCTATAAAATAGTTCCAAACATATTTTAAATGTCAACAAATGCACCCCACTTCCTGTTTCCATTGCATGAAACGAAAGTGACCAAAAATGAACAGAATTCCACGACTTACCGTCAGCGAAAAATAAGAATAAAACGAGGACAACTAGATTTTTCATATTTCTGAACATCTTAGTAAAATATGAGTTTACTACAGCGATTATTTAAATAAATCTGATAAGACTGGCCGTTTGATTATGGGTGGTTTCCTAGCCACTGCCAAACTGACAGAGAATTACAAGCTAAAACCCCAACTGAAGACCGATACCGAAATTCATAAATGATTTTTTCATAACGATGTCTGTGCTGAAAGAAAAACCAGTGCGTTTGCTTTTTGATGGGGAAAACGCTGAAAAACACCTGCTGTAGGCAGCAGCATGTTCTGTTATAGGTTAGTTTACAGCGCCTTCTAGCGACTGGCTCTATTAAATCTGGTAAAGGTGGTTTTAGATCTAGGCTACCTTCACCAGTCGTCTTCTAAGAGTTATTCAGTCATGTGTGAATACAACAACAGGAACCGGACCATCGACCACCTAAGTACCACTTCCTCTTGTACCTACCTTTGACCAACAGATGTTTCCATTGTTTGTTCAGAAAATGACAGTTTTTTTTTTTTTTTTTTCAAATTTATGTTCTGAGACTTTTAAACTTTTAGAAAACATTAAACTAGATCATGTTAATGAATTAACTTTTTTTTTTCAATATCTGACACCACTGAAATCATGTTAATTGGATGCTATAAAAATTCCAGAGAAAAATTGTGATTAATGTTGCCGCATACATGTTCCTTCTTTATTATTCCAGATATTTCCCAATATACAAAAAGGCATCAAGATTTTCAATTACAACCTAGCAGCCTAACAACATAAAAAGGTAATTCAATTAATTATTACAATAAGTGCAATAACTTTGGAATTCATATTACTTATGAATCGCAATGATTTAAAAAAAAGCTTGAATTTCACAATAATAATCATTAAAAAAAGAAATATGTGGGCCTACATAACAGGAGGCATTCAACACCCAAATCACCGTTCACAAGAGGAAAGTGAACAACAGTTTATCATAATCTGTCCCCATGTAAACACAGTATCAGAGTAACAGTAAAATGTAGATCTTAAAAACATAAAAAAAAAAAAAGAGGCACAAAGTTTCCATAACACTATGGAGAAAAATGCATTTGCAGATTTTAACCACAAAACAGGCTCATCCCTTAAGTTGTTTGCACATGAAGAAAACATCTATCACACAATCTCCTTTAAAGCATGAATCAATCACTAAGGAAAATTGTATTATTTTTTTTTAAATGACACCTGCAGATGTCAGGTGATCTAAAGAATTTGCACCTAAAACTTTTAAAGCTGCAGTCAGCGGTCCCACCATGCAGCCACCATGATTATATATATGTATCAATAACAGGTACAATATCTTATAATTATACGCAAAAAAAGAAGTTTACCATAAAGTAATAGGATCATTGATCAGCATGTAGTGCAAACTGTTCCAACGAATGTACAACATATGTAAGCATATTCTCCATTCTCTATCACAACTGGGCAGCACACAGGTTGATTTCATCCACAGCTTATGTTACAGAAGCACTGAACTATTGCTGTCCTTTCAATGGATCCTGTACCCCATTTCCTTTATCTTCACCTGAAAGTAAGCACAGAAAGAGTAATAAAAGACAGTATAAAGTGTATTGGCACAAGTGAAGGTAAACCTTCTGGCTAAAATGTGAAATTGAACCCAGATCTCAAAATCATTGAAGTATTCTTCTGCTGTCATTTAGTGAAATACTATAAATATTGTCTGAACAATCACTGATGTCATTAAACAATGCAGCAAATCATTAAGTTCAACATAACATTTCAAAATTCTGCATTAAAAATGCTTACTTTGGTTAATACTGGCCATGCATGCAAAGTTAATACTGGCCTTGTCGACTTCGTTTCCGACAGCAAATCCCAACCACCACCAAGATCAGTGCAATAACACACACGCATATCAGCACTATAATGCCTATGGACAACCCAGATTCTGTAATGGACAAAGAGAGACAGTCAGTTTTAAAATAAATCCAGTGACAAGCATCTTGCGTTTATATGAATCTTCAATCAGTTACACAGTTCAGGGTTTCTCCATGCAAGTTATTACTTACAAACATTAAAATGACTAGCACAAACAACACTTTGAGAACGTTGATCTACTCACCATCGACCGTAAGACGAAACTTCCTGTGTTTGGTCGGTATGTTTGTACCTTGCACCTGTAGCTTATAAAGTCCAGAGTCTGTGGTTCTGGTGTTTGTGATGGTCAGAGATCCGGTCTGATCCAGCTGCAGTCTGTCTCTGAATCTCTCATCAGTTTCATTATATGAGGGGTTTTTACTGTTTTGTTTGTTGATTTGAGCTATGGGAGTCTCTCCGTCTTCGAACTTCCATTCTATCACATCATAAATGTGTATATCAGCAATATTATGCTGTAAAATGGCAGACTCTCCCGCCGTTACTGAAACTTTTGTAGGAATCGCATCTGAAATACATGTAGAATAATGCACATAAATAACTGATGTTAATGATTGTGTTCTGACAATAATTCTAATATATATATATATATATATATATATAATATAAAAAACACATATTCAAAAAATACTCAACAAATAAAATATTATTTACAAACGAATAATACATCGACATATTTATTTCAACATTGGCATTAAATATCTGTAATATGACAAAGCACAAATATAGACAATATTTCCTATATATATATATATACACACACACACACACACATACGTATATATATATATATGTGTTAAATTAAAAGAAACATTCTGTATGACCCAAACACTGCAATTCATTTAGAAAAATTAAGTATTAAAATATGTTCCTCTTTGTCATAAAAGAGTGCTTACCAAGGACAGTAACACTAAATCTCCTGTATGTTGTGTGAGTGATATTGGTGATGTTCACTTCATAAAACCCAGAGTGTGTGGTTCTGGTGTTTCTGATGGTGAGGTCGCCAGTTTGATCGTTTATTTGTAGTTTGTCTTTGAATCTTGCATCATCAGTGTCATATAATAAGGGATTATTGGCCTTGATTGTAGCTATGACATCAGATCCAAACTTCCACACTATCTTATCATCTTTCTGTAGTTTGGTAATACACTTGGTGTCTAGAACGACAGGATCTCCTTCCATCAATTCACGTATCTCCACTGGATCTGTCTCAACACCAAACACACCTGGAGAACAACCAGAAACAAAGAAAACACCTGTATAACAATAATATTCTTCAGCTGAGATCATAAGCGTCACACCATCTGCAACAGTTTACAAGTATTTTTCTACGCAGAACTCTAAATAAGCCCCACATTTAGAAGAAAAAATCTAGTATATTACTAAATATACACTGATAGCTCTAAAAAATAAATATGAATGTAAATATAAACATGCACAAAAATATAGAATACACAACACGTTAAATATGTTTAAACAAAACATTGTCATTTAATGTACATCCACATGCATCTGTAGCCTACCTTAAATATAAAAAAAGAGAAAAATAAGCCATTTAATATTTTAAATATTTTGCATATATGCACAAATATACATTCTGTATCAGTGAAAATCATATTATGTGTTATTTTACTTCAATTGCGTGTTATATGGGAAATAAATTATGGTCAGACTACTGTTTTTATAGTAATATAATACGCTATATTTACAAAGCATTTCAGAAATCTGGTAAGGCATGTGCAAGGCAGGATCTAAATCCAAAAAAACAAAAACAAAAACCGTCTCATTCCAAATAAACAAGTAGTTCCATCCTTGAGTTTGAAATGAAATCTCGCGAGAGGGCGGACGAGCAGAATGCGGAAACTGGTGTGCGATTGTCTGGCTGCGATATTAAAATTGAAACTGGATGATACAGTAGCGCTTTATAACATATAGAGACGACGATCTTGTTCTTCCGTTTAATTAAATATTAAGATATTTACGTTATTTGTTGGTTTTGTTGAGCCATTTAGGCGGATTAAAACAGCTGTAATGGATTTATTTTTTAAATAAAAAAATGTTGATAGAGATCTATACGCGTTTAGAAACTATCGAGGACCGAAGCGGTGGATAATTTATTATAACGACATACATTGTGACGGGCAGTCAACAAATTAAGGGTAAGGCAAATATTTTTTTCTATACAAAGAAGCTGTTTAGTGTTTTGTATGTGTGCTACACACCACGGAGGAAATTCCTCGTATAATGCCATACGTTTAGATAGAGATCTGTCACCGGACAAAAACGGTGGATGGTGAATTCACTGAGAAACTTTTGGTAAAGAATCAAACTGCCGGTAGTATTTGAACCATACGCTATATATTACCTTGACAAAATCAACATTGTACACTTATGTCAAACCATTTCTCAGACAGAGACGTTATTTTTCTCGATACGCTGACATTCTTGCTCCTAGAGCGGACTTGACGCCCTTTGGGCGGTAAATATTGTTTTCGATACAGGTGAAGACAGGACCGTGTTCCACCAGGGGGCGATTTACGGCTCAGTATAACGATTTCTATTGAGCAACACACACATCTCTGGAGGGTTTGGGCCTCATTTAAGACATTTGAACATCCAAACGTATGATTATTTAAATCTACTAGCTACAAGAATAAAGCTCTAATAAAGACCCTGCACATGCGTCTATAAAATTATTCTTTAACATCTTCTTATCAGCTCTTCCATATCAGCGCTGAGAAAAGTAACAGGTGCCAGTTGACAATGCCGTCTAAAAGCCCTGAGAAGCGGTCTGGACAATAACTTACATGAATAATCACACTGAGAAGCTTAAACAGCAACTGAATTGACAAATGTAAGACTTATGAAATAGATAGGTCTACAATGTAGAGATAAAATTCTGTAAGCTATTGGTAAGTGGCACATAATGGAAAGTACCAACAAACAACACAAACGGACTATAATAAAAAGCTGAACAATGAGTTCATGAACCATGTTCGCATGACATTTCAATTGTAAATTTTGTAAAAAAAAAAATGTACATGCATGTGTTTTTCATGTTTATAGGTGATTTCAAGTGTCTTGCTGTGTGATATGCTGTACTAAAAAATATTTAAAAATGTAACATTTGTTCTTGTTCTTACATTACATTTAGTCATAGTGAATTTAAATTGAAAAACGAATTATTTAATGTATCCTCCAGACTGCACATGCAATACTTATACTATATATATATATATATATAATTAAAGTAAATAATTAATAGTCTAATAAAGTACAAAAAAAAAAAAAAAAAAACGTTTAATAGTAGTAATACAGATTTTAAAGCCATGTCAGCTTCTTTATGGCAAAAACAAAGTTGAAAACTGTTGTTTAAATTAGGCTACCTACTTTTTTTTAATGGAGTTTATTTAGCATGTCACAGTACAGGACATTTTGAAGCAGTTTTTCCAATAGTCAGACCAATACTTGGGTTTGTAATTTAATGCCCTGCTATCTATTTTCAAGAAGACAAACAGATTTAGTAACATTTTGTGTGTATTGATGCTAAATAGGGGTGAATAAATGACAAGATTAGGTTTTGGGGATCTATCCCTTTAAGTGTTTAGCTGTTTCCACACAAAAGCAGGTTGTTCAGCGTGCTGAGGCCTCTCCTCCACTGACTTTCATTCAAACAGAATGGCCTCTTGTCTTCGGTTACGTCTTTTTATGCTAACTTCCAATGCTCCCACTGGGGGAAGGGCTCTTGAAAAACACTCATAACTGCCAAGCTTCAAAATCCCTTTCTTCCTTCCTGATAGGATCCTGATTAACAACAAAGATTGGCCACTTAGAAATTAAACTTTTACATCATAGAAAATCCTAACCACATTGTTGAAAATAGACCACAATTACAATTATATTAATTGATGATAAAACTGTAAGAGGAAACTTAATAGATTTTGCATTGAGGACAGCAACTACACCATTTATCTCAATTCTTCACATCTAAAATTGTAGTAGTATTCCTGGTTAAAACATTGTTAAAGGGAAAGTTCACCTAAAATTTAAAATCTTTTTCTTTCTCACTCCTATGTCATTTAAAAACCTGTATGACATACGTTCATATTTAAAACTGTGTTTTATTCCTTTAAAATGCAAGTCAATAAGACCCAAAACAGCACAAATCTAGATGAAGGTTATTTAACAACATTTTTTTTTTTTTAGCTCAGCTGGCAGCATATGGCACTAGAATGTCAAGGTCATGGGTTCGACTCCCAGGGAACAAAAATATAAGCACAGCAATATGGCCCTAGACATGCAACAACTTGCAGTTGAGCTACAATACCTTTACATTTGCTCGAAGATTATCTTTCACAGTTTTTGTTGTATAAACAGTCTGTGATATTTTGATCTTGATGGTAAGGATAGTTGGTCAAAACATAAATCATCTACACAATAACTGCACTACCATACTAAATTGTTCTACATAAGAATAAGTTCTTTAAAAAGAAAATTGTTCAATTCAGGTACTCAAATGATTTTGTGATTAATTTGATAAACCACGCATAGATGATGCATTATTCATTTGGCGAATGCTTTTATCTAAACTGACTGGTGTTGCATTCAATGTATACATTTGATCATCTCATGCATTCTCTGGGAATCGAACCAATGACCATGGCGTTGTTTTAATAAACAAAAATTGGAGCTTTAAATCAGCACATTTATTTTTAGAAACACACATTTGATAGTATATCATAGATTGATAAAAGAGAAGTGCAGGCCTAAGAAAACATTGCAATCTTTTTCCAGTATCCACTAAGGAAGAAAACCACAGCAAAACATCACAAACTTCAAACTCACCACTCATTCCATTACAAACCAACAAAAGCTTTGAAAATTCCTTTGCAAAAGCATTCAGCAAGCTATAGCCTACTTCCCCTTTTTAACCAAAGCAAGGTATTTATAAAGTGCTGTGGATAAAATCAACCACAGCAAAGTGGAAATGATTAATATTTCTTCAATGCCCCCATTATTAATAACGCATCAAGGCGAAACGCGATGTTGCGTTGTGAAATGCTACTTAGCCTAATTCATAACCCCAAATCAACACAGAGTCAGTGTAGCGTGAATTAGCGCACCGTTTTCTATTCCATGTTAACTAAGATCATTTCAGATAAACAGTTTAAAAATAGTATAACTTGATTAGAAAAATTAATATGTGAACACACCTGAACAAAAAACACATCCGGTTTGATGCATAGATAACCTAATTTTCCTCTTTCGCCCCCTTGTGTATTGAGGTTGTCAGACCTTTGCACGAGCTCACTCGCATACCCTCGCAACAAATCGCATACTAGTTGTCATAGTGATTTATGATATCCTACTGGATGTTCACTGGTAGTACATTAATGTAAAGGCATTTGTGCGCGTTCGATTAAAAAAAAAATCTGTGAAAATCATCAGCACGGCATATGCTAATAATATAGGCTAACTTAGGCTATGTATTTAACCCGAAATATTCTTAACATAGACAATTATATTACATTTATAAATAATAATAATTTTTTAGTTATTGAATGAAAGTTTATTGACATTTTGCTTAGTATTAGTCCGCTATACATCACATAGAATTAGAATGAACAAGGCTAACGTTTGCTATATATTATCTTTTCATACAGATGCTTCAGCTTTAAATCTAGCTGTCCTATAGTACGACATAACAAAAATTCATGAAAAACTGGTTTGTGCAGCTAAACACGACGAACTGTACTGTACAATGAACTTGCGTAATATAGCCTACACGCAACATAAATAACGCACTACCATCATATGTAGTCCAATCATCGCGTTTATAATCTGTTTACAATTTATGATAGATACATTTGAGAAAACAAAGCAGGCAGGAATGGTAGGCTACATCATTGGCTACAACATGGCATAAAGCAAAAACAACTGATCTTTTAAAACAGCCATGACAGTCGTACAAAAAAAAAAGATTGCATCAACAAAATTAATTAGACCCCAAATCTTTAAATATTTGCAATACAGACGAAACTCGAATAAAGATTTGTGACGAATAAGCATACGGCCTATTGGCATCTCGGAATCCTGATTATTAAACAAAAATCGCACAGATTGCACGAATGGACACTGGAGAGACAATAATTAAATTGACCTAAGTAGCATAGGCTACCACACACAGTTCTCAAAGCCCCGACGTGAATTGGACATCAATCTCCAAAAGGCTGGTATTACCGCCGCAAGGCCTGAACTTGAAACCCAGTGGCGTCCGAGGATTTGTAAAGGTAAATAGCGCAGAATTCAGAACACACCCCATTTTTATTCTCTGCCTTGTATCCAAATAAAAAACAATCGCTATGAGCATGTTAAAAACCACAAGCAGTATGAAAATACGCGTATAAAAGCAAATACGCATTATTTCCGGTCCTATTAATTAAAACCGAAAGTGTTATAGCTACAAAAATAAAATTACTACTTACCGTTCACGAATAATAAGACAAGCAACATCAAATTCGCGATGCCCATACTGATTGTAGAGTTGTGAAATTTCTGGAGCTTAAAAAAGATGAAGATCGTAGCTAGAAATATCCATATAAATCTGTCGTGTTGTCGTTTCTCAGCCGCACCCAGCCAGATTGATAGCGATCATTACTAAAAAAACGGCTAAATAATGACTGAGACCATTTTGAATTTACTAAGATTAAATTCTAGTATTCTTTAAGATTTGAACGACGTGGAAAATGGTTTACGTTCCCTTAATGTTACAAATACAAGGGAGCGCACAACTAGCTCGAAATGGCTGATTCTTCCGTCTGGCAGGTAACGTGACGCGGGACGACACAGACTCATAACGCCACCTACCGTACAAAAAACATACACGCAAAACATACCAAATCGCCCCCAAAATACTTCTACACCTGTTCTGTCTGGACATGAGCGAACATAATTCTCAGTTGACTGTGAGAAATAATGTGAGAAAGCCTCAAGTTTTAATTGTAAACTCATAAGAAATCTATGCCATTTAGAATAAAAAAAGAGTATTGCTATTACTACTCCAGTTGTGCGCATACTCCTCAAACCAAACACTTTTTTAGCACTTGACTAGGATAGTATCTTCTAGTATTATTTAACACTGTTTGACCCTATAGATCAAGACATTTCTGAGCATACTTAAGAATCATATTGGCATTTGTGGACAGGTGGTTGCCTGCTTAAAATATTACCTGTCAGATAACTACCATGTTATTTTTTTGTAAATGAAGAGATGCCAAAAGTGACACAGGTAAAATGTGGTGTGCCACAGGGCTCAGTCTTAGGTCCTTTGTAGTTCTCCATTTACATGTTTCCTTCAACTGATATTTTTGGGATATTATTACATGGGTGAAATCCAGCTTTACACTTACACCTTCAAAACTGGTTTATTGCATTAAATTACTACATTTTGACTAAATTTTGATTAATTTACATCTAGTAAATAAAAGTAAATGTTAACTAAGCAGTGTTTGGTCTGACTGGACCTAATGTCCATATAAGTGCTTTCATACAGATATATTGCTATTCTATGAACTGTTCTCTCTCTGTTAATGAATAGAAAAGACAGTGTATGTATTCATAACATAAAGAATAGATTATTGTAATAAACTTGTCTGGTTGTCCCACTTTCCCAATAAAAAGAAATGCAGCCTGTTCTAAATTCTGCAACCAGAGTTTTGATCATTTCAGTCAATCAGTTATCATCTTCTCTACTATGGCTACCAAATTACATGTATATTACAAGTAAAACATTTAAACTATTAAATTCACCCGTTAACTCTACAAATGTATTAGTTGCAGGGAGATCCTAACTGCTTTTTCTGTCTCTCCTGTAGCCATGATCATCAAAGTTCCAGCAGCAGTTGACATGAGATGAGTGGAGACTGGACACGGAGAAACAAAGGCATTCATTAGTGTACGTGAATGTCTCAGCTTGGTCTATAAGAAACACTATGAAAACTCCACAAATCTACTTGTAATTGCCTAATATAAATAAATCATGTGAGGGAATCACTTATTTAGAATGATGTGTTTTGCAAGTGAATACTCCTGTTAAAAATGTAACCAAAATTGCAGTGACCTTGATTGACATTTTACACACAAATGCTTTCAGTTTAAATCATATAGAGTAAGTAAAGGAAAAACATATTCCAGAGACTTAATAAATATGTTAGTGAGGAATTTCACTCAAATGTAGAACAGAATATTTGTAGATCCAAACTAAATGCTTATGTGTTTTGTCTCTGCTAATGTTATTTGTGACCATGTGTTGAAAGATTCTTTTGATTCTTTTATTTTGAGTTTATATTTGGTCACTGATGTAGTAGTGCTTTCTATTGTGGTGTTAAAGGAAAATAAAATTAATTTGATAAATCCTGCACTTTTCCTGTTTGAAGTCTTTTTAATCTATAGTATGTTTCTGTCTTGTAACAGATGACACATAATTCAGTTTTTTATTGAACTGCCATCTGTTCATATAAAACATTTTCTGATGTAACTGAAATGGTTGCATGGAAGAAATTGAACTTTTACAAAATAATTTTGTAAGTGAATTATCAAAAACTTTTGATTACAGTTTTTTTTTTGGGTGCAAGTATTGGAACTGCTGGCATATATCTAATAAAGGGGGAAAATTGTGATTTAAGCATACCTAACTAAAAACTTGAGTTTGCAATTTAGGTCGAGCAAGACTGAAATATAACGGGTAAATAAATTTATCATACATTCTGAAGACATTTTTTATTTTGAATGAATTCGCTGGATATTACAGTTAAACTGAAAAAACAAATCAAGTTTGTTTTATTTATATAGCACTTTTTATATTAAGTGCTGTCAGTCAATGTCAGTCAAACATGTTTTTCATACAATATAAAGTATTTCTCATGACACAATTTTTTTAAATATATTTTAAAATGTTATTATGAACCAATAAAAACAATTTCTTCTTGGTATAAAAACTTTACATTAAAAAGTGGAAAAAAACAGACATATATACATTACAACAAAAAGTACCTAATATAACCACCAGATGGCAATATGACAAGTTAGGAAACACTTAAAAAGTGTACATTACAGCATTGGTTTTCATGTTTTGATTACTGTGGATTTTTATAATTCTGTATGTATGATTGACAGCATGCAAGCTGTCAAATGATTCTGAGATGCATTTAACCTGGAATATTCCTTATTTATATTCCTAAAAAGAATAAAGAACAGAGCAACATTATCGCCCCCTAGTGACCTGCTGCAACATCATCATATTCATCTGCATGCGGTGTCTGCTCTCTCCTCTTCTGATAAGATCTTCTTGATCTAATGTCATAAACCAGCACAGCAACAGTAGCCAGACCCACCAGAACAGAGCCAGCCAATCGGATCACAGTTTCAGTAAAACCACAACAGTGGACGCGGCCTGAGGAAAGACAAAAACACCACTAAAAAAAATTAAAGTTCGTGTACATTTCTAACATCACAGTTTATGTACCTGGACATGGCTGACAGAGCTGATCGATGTTCAGATGTTGAGTCTGGTTAGTGATGGGATTGTTGAGCACACAGCTGTAGGTGTTTTTCTCCTGATATTCCACCTCTAGAGGTAGAGAGAGACTGATGCGGAGATCAGACTCACTGATGCTAGACAATAAACTGTTTCCTCTGTACCAGGAGAGAGTCACATGACTCACATTCACCACTGAACATAAAAATGAACAATTCTGGTGTGAAGCTGATGAAGAACATGTTGGAGAGTCTCTGGTGATGACAGGAATCGGCAGAGGAACTGGAGAACATAAGAGAACACAGAGAAGCTATATGAACAATATAGTTTACAATGAATCTATTTAGATGTTCACAGACTGTCTTTTTTACGTGGTCTAAATTTGTGATGTGGAGATTCAAACTGATAAGTGTGACCGCCAGTGTGCAGTTTACCATTGATTGCCATCTCACCTACTCAAATCACGCAATGCTAACAAATCTTATACGCTAGAATTAGATATAAAATATGGAAAAATGCAAAATAATTTGAAAAATGTCTACATTGCATACTTAATAATCTCTAATATCAACATTGACGTGCCTGGACATGGCCAACAAAGTTCACTAATGTCCAGATGTGTGGTCTGGTTGCTGATGGGGTTGTTCAACACACAACTATAGTTGTTTTTATCCTGATTTTCCACCTCCAGAGGTAGAGAGAGACTGATGCTGAGATCCGACTCAATGATGCTGGACAATAAACTGTTTCCTTTGTACCAGGAGAGAGTCACATGACCCACATTCACCACTGAACACACCAATGAACAATATGATGATGATGATGAAGAAGAACATTGTGAAGAGTCTCTGGTGATGACAGGAATGGGAAGACGAGCTGGAAAATGATATGAAATGACCAATTAGAATAAGTTTACTGAAAAAAAAAAGTTTTATATTAGAGTATTGAGAATTATTTAGTAAACACAATATTAAAGAACGAACAACACTGCTTCTTTACTCACCATAGACAGAAACTGTGAATGTTTTGTATGAGACTGTATTACTTATGATCTCTAGTTTATAGAGTCCAGCATGTTCAGGTCTGATGTTTTTAACGGTCAGCGATCCAGTGTCATAGTTCAGCACCAGTCTGTCTCTGAATCTCCCATCAGCGCCATCATAAACGTTGAAGACTCCAGCCTCCTTTTTGACTTGAGCAATGAGAACCTCTCGAGGTCCAAACATCCAAAGCAGATCTTCACCTCTCCGTATCTCAGTTTGTAGAGTGACAGAATCGCCCTCTGTTGCTGTTTTAATTTCACCGGGCTCAACACCAAACACACCTGGAGAACAATGGAACAGGAACTGCCACTCAATCACATATTATTTGGTCCAAAGTGTTTATTACCTGGTACAAGGTAGATCATCATGGACCAGAAACAAAACAGCTAAGATGCTTTTGTAAAATGGTAGCTGGTCAACTAACTAATGACCCCCCAAAAGGCAAAAGGGAGTAATTCTTGATTTTATATTGGACTGGTTTATCTCTAATATAACGAGCTGATGCCATAAAACATGCATAACTTACCAATCCGGCCTTCAAAATGCAAGCAGAACCAAACAAATGCATAAAAGATTTTCTTTGACTGAGCCATCACTTAACGTTTCTGGGAGGAAAAAACAAATCCCTTAAGTAAAAACGAATTTCCTAAAACTTTGCTGAGGAGCGTTCCCGTGCGGTTATGAAGATATTTAACCAATTATAGCCTATTTTAAAAACGAACGGGAATTTGTAGCTTCGTGGTCTGTAAAGAAATAACACACGACGCAACTTTCAGTCAGATGATCTGAACTTCTCCGCGCGCCGCCAGAGTGTGCACGCGCGTCTGTGAACGCGCTTGATTGTCAGCGAACGCCTTTGTGTCTTTCAGTTATGTTATGCACCGGGTTTAATTTATATATGAATGTAATTAATTTTATTTTATGACTGAACACAAACTATTTTCATTCAACTTAATATATAATTAATTAATTTATTATATAACCTGTTTTTATTATTTAATATTAACCAAGACAGGACATCTCAGTTTTAAAAGTACGATAGGTTCTGGCTTAAAAAGTAATTTCAAGGCATCATAGATATCAAGGCTTACCATGAAGCCATGGTTTCGGTTTTCTTGAGAATAAGGATTCCACCGATTTTTTTTTCTTCTCTTCACATTCTTCACGTTCAGTTTAGAGTCAAAACGAAACCTGACGTGGCCTGATTCCTTTAGGTCTGGAAAGAAATGTGGTTTTGGTCTGATAGATGGACAAACGTCTTGTGGTGAGATTCTTATGCATGTCGGTGAGGGGCTTCTTCCTGTCCTGCTAACTTGAACCTCACTGACTGTTTTCCTTTTTACATAAATATGTGTTAAACGGGTCAAAGACAAATCAGGATGCCCAAGATGTTTATACAATCTTGTATAATGATTAATGAATTTAGATGTGTAAAATGGGATTAGATGTGTAAAATGTGTAATGAGGAAAGAGCAAAGATTCAACATGTATGACAAACAGAATTTAACATAATTCAGTAAAAGCTAAAGAAATGTTTGAATTTGTCCCAGACTCTGGCAGACAATAACAAGATATGTTGTTATACAAAAAAAAAAAAAAAAAAACAGGAAGCGGGTTCTAGGGGTGATTTCAAAAATAGTTTTGAAAAAAAACAAACAAAAAAAACAAACAAACATGAATTTCAAGTTTCTTGGGGTTGTACAAGTTGGCATGTGAATCTAAACTATTCTTGTCATGTTGTAGGAATGTTGAATTATTTATTAAAATTATTTTATTTGAGACTTATTGACCTTTACACATAGTCATGAGGGCCTACGGGGTCCTATCTGTGAAGTCATTTCCTGTTATGGTTTTCTTGTCACATCACAAAAAAAAAAAAAGCTTTCTACAAGTTGTTTATACCACAATATCTTTGATTTAGTGGATAAATATTACTTTTATACAATGTATAAATAATAAAACACAAAGAAACAACCAAACGCTTTCTACAAGTTGTTTATACCACAATATCTTTGATTTAGTGGATAAATATTAATTTTATACAATGTATAAATAATAAAACACAAAGAAACAACCAAACAGATTTATAGATGTTACATTTATAGTGTTCTCTATAGACCGCAAAATATTGCATGCTAGAAAAGCACCCGTCAGAACTGTATAACATGCTGTTTTAGAGTTGCATGATGGGACCAAGAGTCATGGGTTTACAGCTTGTCCCACCAGCATGTTTCCAGCAAGAAATCTGTGTTTGCCTAGTTAGCTATAGCCATAACTGCACAGTTAGGATGCATAACACATCCTTCTTTATTGAGTTTTTTCTTTATTAGTGGACCATGCTTCCAGTAATGTGAGGATGTTGTCTGCTATTCAGTATTGTGCTGTTAACGCTGTGTAGTAGAACGGACGAGCAGTTCTGATGGCTCTCATTATTCAATGACATTACTGGAGCTCCACCTAGTGGCTGTAAATAGTAAAAGAAAAGAATCTATCTGAACACTGAACACACTGACCTCATCTGACGAACGGCCAAACCGCATAGAAAAAGTGAAAACTGGCAAACCTGTCCAGTAGTGTAGCCTACCATATTTCATTAGGATTGAGTGGTCTTAACATGCCAATAGAAGGCAACAAATTACCAGTAGAGACCCATAAAATCAATGCAATTACCATTATAATCAAGAAAAACAATTAGATTTTATTTATTTATTTATTTTTTTGTTAAATGTCCAATTCACGGAAACATTAACCCCAATCTCCTAGCACACTGCCATTGAGTATGCTGCAGTTCTGCTGTCTGCTATAACAAATGGCATTGCTGGAGCTCCGCCTAGTGGCTGTAAGTAGGCAGAGATAATAGGTAGGCTACACTAGTATACGGTTCAGAATTCTGCATAAGTTTTCTTCATTCCTATTAATCAGATCTGTTTCCTTTAAAATAAATTAAACTGCGTTGGACTGCTAGGAGGATTTGAAGTGGCACTTAAGTGTCTTTAATTCTGGTTCACAAACTCCTTCACAAACAATTTGTCAACCCTTCAGACTAAACCATATTGCTATACAGATAAGTGTCATCAGGGTTCACTTCTGCTAGTGTATTAGGCTACGTGAATTCAGTGAATCACTTATACAACTACTACATAATGAATTATATGTCTAATGATGTTATAAGAGTGGACAGTAGAACAGACAAAAACTTGAAAAACCGAATCTTCATTAAAATATACACTAATTTCCTCTGTGAGAGTCATTTCAAGGGTGCAACAGAAACGAGAGCTTATTAGATCATTTTATAAATGAATCAAAATCATATTCTGTGCAGATACAATCAATAAATGGCCAATGAATTAAACATAATCTGTTAAAAATAGCTGTAAAGGCATAGAAAATTAGTGATGCATGATTCATTTTTTGGATTATACCAGTAACCTTCAGCAAACATATCTTGAACTAAACCTTCTGCTCAGTTCATTCTGTTGGTCTGATTTTGCTCCATGGGTCTGAGAAAGATATTGAGTCTCTTCTGTCCTGTTCAGCTCACTTCTTGTACAGCAACAGCAGCCACGCCCACCAGAGCAGAGAGAGCCAATCGGATTACAGTTTCAGTAAACCCACAACAGTGGATGCAGTCTGAAATGAAAAAAAAAAGAAGCACTGCATCAGAATTGTGCATTTATTTCTCTTTCAAATAGACTTACTGCATCCACTTCAAAGGACTTTGAGCATCCACAAACTTTGCATATGTGACCCTGGACCACAAAACCAGTCTTAAGCCGCTGGGGTATATTTGTAGCAAAAGCCAAAAATACATTGTATGGGTCAAAATTATCGATTTTTTTATGCCAAAAATCATTAGGATATTAAGTAAAGATCATGTTCCATGAAGATATTTTGTAAATTTCCTACTGTAAATATATCAAAACTTAATTTTTGATTAGTAATATGCATTGCTAAGAACTTCATTTGGACAACTTTAAAGGTGATTTTCTCAATATTTTGATTTTTTTTTGCACCCTCAGATTCCAGATTTTCATAGTTGTATCTCGGCCAAATATTGTCCTATCCACCTAACCATACACCAATGGAAAGCTTATTTATTCAGCTTTCAGATGATGTATAAATCTCAATTTAGAAAAATGACTGTGACTTATGACTGGTTTTGTTGTCCAGGGTCACATATGTGCACATATGCACACTTTCCTTGCTTAGCTAAATAACATTAGCTAGGATTGCAAAACATAAGCGATTCTAGACCGTTTTTAGGACTCCCCGAGGAATCTGTGTGATTATGTGGTTCTTTCTCCATGATGTTTTTTGTTGTTGTTGTTGCCTTGAGTGCTAATGATCTCTAGAGCAGCATGAAATACCACCCCACCAGCCCCACCAAAAAAACAAACAAACACACTACACTTCTCTGTCACTCGTCTGCTGTCTGTTCTCTGTTCCTGTTAAATGATTGAAGAAAATGCACGCAAATGCACCCAACCCTCATATGCACAAACAGGTCATGCTCTATATCTCTAAATGAAATGCTGTCAATTCTCTCCGCACCCACAAGCAGTAACATGAATCAACACCATGTTTTGCCCAAAACTGATTCAGTTTCTCCCTAAACTAAAGACCCGTTCACACCAAGAACGGTAATAACGATAACTATATTTTTGTCCATACCAACGGGTGACAATGCTATGTTTATTCTAAGCACATGCTCCAGTTTTGTCGTCTGTCGCTTTTTAATGCTTGAGCTCTTTACAGTCGGGTTTATTCTGATTGGCTGTCAATGTTTTCATCATTCATCAGCTGGAAAAAAATTGTTCTGAAAATGACAGTTACCTTAACAGTGGATTTTAGCTTCTGTACTTTCACAAAGCTAATAGCCTATTATATTGACATACCTGAACACATTCAACAGAGTTCTGTGACATACCTGAACTCGACTGATGGAGTTCAGTAATGTTGGCATCCTTAGTCTGGTTTACAGTTTAATTGATCAGCTGGACGACACACAATTTGAGCCTGACGATCTTTCTGATGAAAAATAATTTTGTGGAGATTTGTGGATGACAAACGTCTCGGGTTACTTATGTAACCATGGTTCCCTGAGTAGGGAACGAGACACTGCGTCCTCTAGGGGTCGCTAGTGTTGCTTTCGTCAAATATCTATGACTAATGACTAAATATCATCGTCAACGAACCTTTATCACGTGACGAAAACGAGACGAAACGCAACGTAAATGCTGGTCATGTGACGATGACTATAATTAAATGTATAATGCAATATTGTTGACGAATAAAAACGA
>NW_015552677.1:54016-58802 GCF_001515605.1 Sinocyclocheilus anshuiensis
AGCGTTGCTCATTCCAGGTAACCCTTTGATAAAAAAAAAAAAAAAATGGGGAGCACTGCTCAATACAACCACAAGGACAGCCCATGGAGCGAGGAATCCAACTTCTCAGAGACGATTAACGCTCGAAAGAAACACCATACTCACAATAACCCTCACTGGTGAGGGGAGCGATGCTTACAAAGCTTAACATGTGCACTTACCATATTATTTGGATTTTAGAGTTTTCCAAGCATCTGTTCACAGCCAAACGGGAGAGACAAGCTCAAATACAACCCTCAAAGGTGAGGGAGCCTCAGCATTCTCGTGCATACTCAGCATACTCTCGTGCACGCCGATTGCCCCCTCGGAGGCATCGTGTGCGTGCTCTTCGCCCAAACAAATAACGCATAGATCGTGTGTGTCATCAGATGTTAAACAACGTCAACACGGATGCACACATCCTTAAATGCTTTGCTAGTGCTCGCCATAATGAGATGAATAGAGATCGCTCTTACCACAGAAATGCACGCTTCAAACAAAACAGTCAATGAAGACGAAGAAGAGAATGATGTGTGCTCCCGGCGCCTATTTATACTATAGTCGCACCGGTAGTGACGTCATGGCTGTTGCCGGCCAACGAGTTGGTGTTTTTTCAATGTATGCTTCAGACACGGGTCACGACGAGGCGTTCCCCATAGCGACCCCTAGAGGACGCAGTTCGAAGTTCCCATGAAAGGGAACTTTGCAGTGATGTCATTTTAAATGGAATTAAACCCATCAATATAATAAAATATGGATTTAAGGAATATTGAAAAGAACCATTTTAAAATATTACAATGACAAAGATATAATTCAGACGAAGGGCAAATTATGCTGTAATTTTCTGCTCACCAAAGACAGTAACATTATAATTCATGTAGCTGGTTTCTCTGCTGACAGTTGTTAGTTGATAAAGTCCAGAGTCTGTGGTTCTGGTGTTTGTGATGGTCAGAGATCCGGTCGGATCCAGGTTTAATCTGTCTCTGAATCTCCCATCATATGTAGAGCTAGTCTGCATGTTGGCTTCAGCTATTTGAGTGTGTTCAAACATCCACTGTACCAACAAATATTTCTGTGTTTCAGTAACATCAGAGTGTAGAGTAAACGAATCTCCCTCCATCACTGATACTGACTTAATTTCACGTGCCACATCTAGAGAACAAACTGAAACATTTTTTGTCACAGACTATGGGGCCATTCACAAATAAACACATTTTTGCATTTGAATGAAAGAATGAAGAAAAGAAAAAAAATGAAAAAATGAAATGAATGAAAAAAAAAACACAAGGTGTCATGAATTTTATTTTAAAAGTTTAACTATTTAAATCGGTATTGCAGACGTTTTCTTTTATATAAATGTTGAATGATTTTAAGACTTTAAATCTTATAAAAGATGAATAACAATGAAAGGTCACGAGTTCAGTGTGAGTTTTCTTCAACATTCACTATCATGTGCCAACAGAAGTGAAACATAAAACACTCATCTGTGGATCAGACTGCTTTAACTTCATTTAGTAGTTTAATTCAGTTTCTTAATCAGAGCAGCTGTAATTGTAATTTAAATTATGTAACAATAATTGTGCAGCCCTGATGTGTTTTTTTGTGTTTATATCTGTGACTAGTGCAGATTTTAATTTTTAACTATTTTTTTCCCCCAAATGGAATTAAAGCCATTGACATCATAAAGGAATTTTGAAATTAATAGGACATTTTAAAATATCACAATGCCAAAGATATAATTCAACATAAGGGCAAATTATACTGTGATTCTCTTACCATAGACAGTAAGATTGTAACTCATGTAGCTGGTCTCTTGGTTCACAATGTTTAGTTGATAAAGTCCAGAGTCTGTGGTGCTGGTGTTTGTGATAGTGAGAGATCCAGTCTTATCGAGCTTCAGTCTGTCTCTAAATCTCCCATCAGGACCATCATACGTCGAGTTTGTTTCTGTGAGTCTGTTGACTTCAGCTATTCGAGTGCTTCTAAACTTCCACTGTATTAACAAATATTTCTGTACTTCAGTAACATCAGTGTTTAGAGTGATAGACTCTCCCTTCATCACTGATATTGTCTTCACTTCTTCTGTATCAACACCAAACACACCTGGAGAACAATCAGGAACATGTTTTGTCACAGACTAAGGCCCCCCAAAAAGATAATGTTATTTAATGACCAAATTAAATTACAGTTTAGGTCTGTATTATGTGGACATTTTCTACTAATATGAATGAATGGTTTGCAGTGAACTTTAAACTGGGATTAGATTTGAAATGGAAAAAGTTCAAGACAGCAGTAGAAACACTAAAGATGCAAAATAAAAGATGGGACAAACAGTTCAACAGGCAGATGTGCAAACAGAATAAAACAATTATCTGTGGATCAGACGGCTTTAATCTTATTGAGCTGACCTGACTGGTTCATTGACTAATTTAATTTTTATACTGGTTCATGACAAATTTAATTTTATACTGTCAAAATGACCTTAAATGAGCTAAATGCATGTCATGTTGAACATTATAACATTGATTTCAATTTGTGTAATTAATGATCAGTGTTATAAAACAGAAGTCCTTCAAATAAATGACTTAAGCCCACAAATGAATAATAGCTAACAAGACTTTAGTAGTCATAAAACACATTTTTAACTTACCAACCAGACACCACAAACACAGGGTGAACAAAACAAAAGCATGGACCCCCCCCCCAAAAAAGGTCGTTGACAGTGAATATGTAGGCTACATAAATACTTAATAAAAATAATTAAAAAAAAACATAAACGTTTCTATAATTATTTAGCTATTTTATTGGTAACCATGCATATTTAACAAACACGACTGCATATAATTAAATTTGTCAGACATGTAGAATGTATTTAAGACTGTACTTACAAACTATATTTCTCATGACTCTGTAAATAAAAAATATCATTAGAGATTGATGAAGATACGAGGCTACAAGCTTCAACACGCTGCTGACACGCCCACTCTGAGTTTACCACGCGTCCCTGTGTGTTCTGCTCGTCACAGATTTTCTTTTAAGGATAAATTTACCGTGTCCCCTTTAAGCGAATAATATTTGAGAAAAGCCGTGATTCTCAGTTGGAATAAAGTCTGGAGTAACGTCTGTAACGTTTCGAGTTTAGAGAGTATTTTGTGAGTTATTCACACTTCATTTGGTAGTATATGGGCGCTGCTCAGCAATGAAGAACATAACGGAGACCCATTGAAACAGAAGAATAGAAACAGTCTCTACTGATCATCTTTATTACATTCGGACACAGCTCTATAACAACATGCAGAACACGTTATTGCTCTCTCTTTTATTATTATTTATGGAAGGTAAGTTGTAGGCTATATGAATCTTTCAGTTTTCACAGCTGTTTGACAAATGCGGGAAGTAACAACGCGTCTAATAACCATACAGCATTTATAGATAATATGGTACACGTTTTAATAAGTGCTTCATGGGAAATCGCATCTGAAAAAATGCTGGAAAATTAGGGAAGTATTTACGTTCACGCGCACATCCTCATCTCGTATCCACCTCAGCGAGAGAAACGTAGCCTAAAGCTTATTAATGCAAAAAGACGGTGATACTGGATAAAAATTCAGTATACACATTGATGATGCATATACAGGCAAGTAGATGAGCGTCTAAATCATCGTTTATGATTGGGTTTCACATTTTTCCCTTACATAATCAGTACAGTAATGCAATGCCATATCTGTCTCACACACTGTTTTCAGTTGAATCCGCTTACTAATGTGGTATTAGTGAGTTTAATCTATATCTGTAACTGTTCTTTTATATTCTGCAGGTGTGTCTGGTGCAGATGAAACAGGGTCAGTGTCAGTGATGGAAGGAGATTCCGTCACTCTACACACTGATGTTAGTGAAATAAAGAACGATGATACGTTACTGTGGGTGTTTGGACCTAAAGGATTTGTCATATCTCAAATAACAAGAAAGAACGATTTGACCTCATTTTTTGTCACCGATGATGTGGGATTCAGAGGCAGATTGCAAGTGGATCAAAAAACTGGCTCTCTCACTATTAGAAATACAAGGATCACACACTCTGGACAATATAAACTAACTATCTCTAGAGAAAAGACTACGACCAAAATATTTAGTGTTACTGTCTTTGGTGGGTATCTCAAGTCTTGTTTAGATGACTGTTAGATCATTGTAAATCTAATGAATTACATTACAGACGAAGTCTGTGGTGGAAATATCTTGATTTAAGTTGATATGTCCCACTTCCAACCTCAGTGCATTCCACTCAATCACAAATATGATCTGATTCTTTTCCAGGTATTGTTAATGAGACGGATGGAATGAAATCATTGTCAGTGATGGAAGGAGATTCTGTCACGCTACACACTGATGCTGAAATGCACACAGATGATCTGATAGTGTGGAGGTTTGGAGATAAAGGCATCCTCCTGGCTAAACTCGATGTAGAGACTAAAGAGACCTCATTAAATGATGCTGATGAGAGATTCAAAGATCGACTGCAGCTGAATCAGACCGGATCTCTGACCATCACAAACACCAGAACTGAACACGCTGGACTTTATGAAGTACAGATCAGAGGCCATGAGAGCTCACAGCGATTCTTTCTTTTTGTCACGGGTGAGGCTTTATAGTTAGTCTTTCAATGTAATGACAAACATTTGCACTTTGTTCTTGTCATATTGATGAAGTTCATTTCATTAGTGGTACCACCAAAAGTGGAGAACCCCTGCTTTAGTATACACATATATAT
>NW_015552677.1:59108-71306 GCF_001515605.1 Sinocyclocheilus anshuiensis
GTTTACTTCAAAAACCTGCTGTGAAACTCTATTTGAACATGAAATTAACAACCATTTGAAAGTTTGGGGTAGGGCTGGGCTGGGTATTGTTCAAATAATATTGATATCGTTAACGATACCGATACCTTGACTTCGATACTCAAAAAATTTGAATTAAAAATCAGATAAAAATTCAGGCTGACACATTCACCCACGTCTTTTTCTTTAGCGGTTCCCATTCTGGGTCTGTCTCCAGGTGCTATAGCAGGGATAGCTGTTGCCGTTCTGCTGGCGGTTGCAGTTGTGATTCACTATCAATGCAGAATCTCTAAACTAAAAACACAAGTGGGTAAGTATTAAAGCCAAGTTTTGTTATGCTGCATTAGAGTTTAAAGGTGCATAATAATGTTTCAAAATCAATATTTAAATGTTTCTGTTTGGTTATGTTTGTGAATAGAAGAAATATATTGTCAGTTCTACAAAAGCTACTTACATTAAGATATGTTTTTGATGATAGAGAATCAAAGAATTCACTGTAAAAATGACTAACGGATGCATATTCATGCTTTTTTGTTGTTTTTGTTTTAGAATAACATTTTGTTTGCTGTTTTAGAATAGCATTAGAATAACTTTTTTTTGTACCTTTTTGAATTAATTGGTGGAGTTTCGGGAAGGGCTTATGGGGGATGATTTAAAAATAATTGTGAACAATATAATTTGTTTAACAAAGTAAATGTATATGGAATTTAAACCGATAAACTCACTAACCATGCCTGGAGAATTTACTGGTGAATCAAGATTGCTGCGTGAAAACATTCGTACACATATTTTACTCACAGATATTAATTTCATAGAGCCGTTCTGATTCTGAGTTAATCGATAAATTTGCAATACAAATCATCCCACATTCTTTGTACAGTTCATATGTAAATCATCAATATCTGCAATTTGCAATTTCTGTGAACATGCCAAACCAAAATAACCACTGTGTGCTGCTGTGACAGGTGAAGATAAGTCAGCGAAGGAAGGAGAATCTGTCGCTCTACCCACTGGTCTTACTGAAATACATAAAGATGATAAGATACAATGGTGGTACGAAGATGAAAACAATCTCATTGCTGAAATCCATGGAGTGACCAATAAGAGAACGTGTCCTGGTGCTGATGGGAGATTCAGGAGCAAACTGAGCCTAGATGATTATGGAGATCTCACCATCAATAACGTCAGAACCATTCACACTGGACTCTATAAACTCAAGATCAGCGGCAGAAGAAGAACCAAATACAAGCAATTCATTCTGACCGTTGGTGGTGGGTAACTCAAGTCTTTCGATGTGTTAAGGATCATGGTTTAGATCAGGGGTGTCCAAACCTGTTCCTGGTGGACCAATCTCCTGCTTAGGTTGAGTTTAGCTTCAACCTTATTTAAACACACCTGAATCAGCTAATCAAGGTCTTCAGGATTACTACAAAGATGGTTGCAACTGGTTGGAGCTAAACTCTGGAGGGCGTAGGCCTCTAAGGCCGCTTTTACACTGCAGGTCTTGATGACCAATTCCGGTTTTGTGACTATATCCGAATTTATGGACAACGTGCTTACATTTCTTTTAAAAGTGACTTGTATCCGATGTGTGCATTTTACACTGCACTTGATGAAACAAACCAAAAATAGCATATATGACATCACAAATCATTTTAAATAGTACATTGAGTTTAATTTATTAACATGGAATTCATATAGAAACATTTTTAATGCAATAGTTACATTCTTCAGGACAGTGATTATGTAGGCAGCGCATCCGATTCATATCTGATTTATTTCCACATATGAATGAGGCCTGAAACCGATCGGAGAATATCGGAATCCCTGTGATTTTTTTCCTGCTTACACGGTCGTGGGCCATATCCGATCTGTGCCACATGGGAGGAAAAAATTGGGTCACTTGAAGCATGCAGTGTAAATGCGGCCTAAAACTAAAACCAATTTTAAAGGGGTCATATGATGCTGCTAAAAAGAACATTTTTTTGTGTATTTGGTGTAATGAAATGTGTTTATGCGGTTTAAAGTAAAAAAAATAACGGTATATGAGTGGAGCGACTGAGCGGAGCATTTGTGTTTGCATTTTTTGCATTTGTGATTGGAGAAATGACAAACAAGCACTACTCTACACTGCTCAAAAATCGCGTTTGAATCATCGGTGAATATTTGGGTTGAACTGTTCTGGAACAGTGTTGTAAATGGTATTGTAAATGGCCCAATGGTTAGAGAGTCGGACTTGTAATCCAAAGGTTGCTGGTTCGAGTCTCGTACCGGCAGGGATTGTAGGTGGGGGGAGTGAATGTACAGCGCGCTCTCCCACCTTCAATACCACGACTGAGGTGTCCTTGAGCAAGGCACCAAACCCCCAACTGCTCCCCGGGCGCCGCAGCATAAATGGCTGCCCACTGCTCCGGGTGTGTGTTCACGGTGTGTGTGTGTTCACTGCTGTGTGTGTGCACTTTGGATGGGTAAATGCAGAGCACTAATTCCAAGTATGGGTCACCTTCACTTCATACAACTTAACCACTGATTTTTAGTCGTGTCCAAAGTAGTTTCACTTTCACAACGAAACACTAGCGCGAGCTGAGACCGCAGGCTAGAGTGATCGGAGGCGGGCGGGCTTGAGAACGCACACAATTCGGCGGATTCGACGGAGGCTGGACTCCGCTTCGTCCACAGTGAAAGCCGATCCGGCAATCCACAGCGCTCAGTTGATGTATTCCCTCAGCGGCCAGCACAGATCAGCTCTAGGCATGACGAAGCGGATATCGTCCTCTTTTGGAAGACCAAACAAAGTAGTTTCGCTTTCACAACGAAACACACAGTGCCTTCACGACATGGCGGCGGCTACAACAATACTACAGCGAGAATAAAAGTTACGCCTTCTTTCTTTGCGTGAACATTTGGGCGGTGTTATGCAAATCTTCCCACATAGTGACATAGATATGTGGGGGCGTGTTAGAACGAGCCATTTTAGGTAGGCGTGGTTAACTCTTAACTTTTATAAAGAATATCTCTTTGGATTTAAGACTTTAGTCTTTGCAACTTTACAGATCTTCTTTATGCACCAAGAGCTTGTAACACTCCAAAGAGAAAGGAAAAGTTGAAATAGCATCATATGACCCCTTTAATTACTTTAAATTTTAATTACCGCCATGTTAAACAAAAAAGAAAGTTTTCAAAAATAATGTTCTTACCTTATATGAAAAACAAAAATGAAGTCAGTAATTTAACAGATTAAAGGTGTAATATTTCATGAATCATGTAGGGAAAAAAGGCATGAACACGAATCATGAATAATTTTACTTTATGATTTGTGAATTTAGATAATAGCGTATTGAGATGAGATTAGTTCATGGCTAACTAAGTGCCTTTGGGTCTCATTATGTTAGCTGTCAGTAAGCTATCTGAACAATACAAAATGGAAAGGAAGCTCCTAGTTATCTTTGACCATGCCAAAGTAGGTTAGAAATGTCACCTAAACATATGTAATGTTAAAACTGCAAACTAATTTCAAATACTTAATTTTCTTCTGTATTTCTCTGTTTCTGTTTGCTGTTTTGACATGAAGTGAGAACGGAAAAAGTGAAGGAGGGAGAATCTGTCCCTCTACACAATGATGCTGAAATACAGGCCGATGATCTAATACTGTGGACGTTTGGAGCTGAAAACAGTCTCGTTGCTAGAAAGGATTCAAGACCAACTGATATTGATGAGAGTTTGAGTGACAGACTGCAGCTAAATGATGAGACTGGATCTCTGACCATCAGGAACATCAGAACCACAGACTCTGGACATTTTAAACTACAGATCATCAACAGCCAAAAGACCACATTCAGGAGATTCAATGTGGATGTCACCGGTGAGTGAAACATCATTTATTATAATAACAGTATATTTGTTTATGCAACAGTTCTAGTCCTTGAATCTGATTGGTTGATCAGCGTTCATTGCTTCATTGCTGTACAGTCATTTACATTTACCTTTAGTCATTTAGCAGACGCTTTTATCCAAAGCGACTTACAAATGAGGAAAATAGAAGCAATCAAAACCAACAAAAGAGCAATAAGATGCAGTTATAAAATAAAGAAATAAGCCCCAAGAAGCCGTGGTTTACAGTGAATTTATAACTGCTAAGGGGCGTAGTTAGGTACGACGCGAAGCGGCGTTATTAATGGTTATTCCATATACGTAGTAAATTTTCACAAAATAAAACAGAGAAAATAAAGTGTAATGATATTAATAACAATCATATATGTAGATGTATATTTAGCAACACTGTTTCTCTGTCTGTTTTAATTTCTGTCATCGTCTCTATATTTTGTTTCCACAGAAAAACAAGAGAAGGGGGAAAAGGAGCAGCAGGAGACGAGTTCAGTTTGATGAGATGAGAGACGCCCAGCAGTGTGAATCATGGTGAACATCTGAGCTGATCATTTCTGTCCTCTAGTGGAGAAACACTGATCTGAGGATCAAATCAGAGATCTTAATAATAGCAAGCTGGTCTAATGGAAACTGTCATCAGGAAAGCTGAAGGGACTAAAGACAGGAGGCTAAAGTATGTGTTTTGAATATAAAGAGCATGCTAGCAAAGAAAGGTATGTATTTGTATAGTGTTAAAAAATTGAAGGTAGAACCTCTGAGTCCTAAATGTTTAGCTTGTGAATGATCAAAGGAGTTTGAAATTTACTATTTTAACAATGACTTCTAATAATTTTCTTAACCTTGTTATAACCATGTAGCATGAGATGTTGTTTCAAACCATAATAATCAGTGGAAGAGTGCTGTTTTGCAAGTACTAATGTGGCTTTCAAATGACTATTGTAGATTGCTATTATAGATTACATTTGGTCCAATGGGCTGTTTTTTTTTTTTTTTTGCCTGAATTAGGTAAATGACTAGAAAATGACTAGTATTAGCGCTCATCAAGCTTTCGATATCATCTTTGCAGTCTGTTAGTTTGTAGAATTGGTTTGTTAATTGCCCAGTTATCAGCAGTGAAAGCTCCATGTTTCTTGCTAATGTCTCCCAGTGGAAATGTTCATTACGTTATTTGGTACATTACTGTGAAAATGGTTTTCACTAATCTCGTAAGGCGACAGTCTGCTGCTAAACACATTCCACTTGTGCTGGTACACAATATGACAGAAGATCTGTACATGTAGAAGACATGTAGAAGGGACATGTAGAATAGTTCGTTCCGATCACCTGAGCTTTTCAAAGCATGTTTGTGATAATGATTATGAAGGTTTGCTTGCTTCTTAATCAATGCATGCAATGAAATGTTTTCATATACAACTTTACTCTTTTAATTTCAGATGAAATCAGTCTGAGCATTAAGATGCAGCTAATTCAATAAATTTGTCTCATTTGAATTTTTACAGTGACTGTTTTGATATGTTGATATGCTATCTATCTATCTATCTATCTATCTATCTATCTATATTATTATTAGGCTACACGTAGACAAATGACAATTTAAATATAGTATTCTTGCATGTTGTTCACCCAGTAGTAGCCTAGTAGTGATGAAAAAGAGAAAAGAATGTGAACAATGCGTTGAACAGACGTTTTCACCAGTGCACGTTGTCTCTCAGCTTTTACCATCTCCCGCAGCGTTTTTAAAACGCCATGTCAGCATAAAAGTTGTTCAACTTATAAAAAAGCTTCTTGAGGCCCAGCTCTTATTTTCATTTTCTTCGCGTTTTTAAAGAGCACAAACATGTTGTGTGTGAACATTTCGTTAATTCACTGCAGTTTTAAAGCCCTCATTGCACAGATGTCGCCCAGTAGGTGGGCCTGTAAGCCTGCAGATTTCAGTAAACAATTATTGATTTAAAGAGCTGACAAGGTAATGAGCTCCTTATAATTTCCAACCCTAACAACACCCCTACTAGTTACAGTCTTGGAAATCTAAACTTGCTGCTGTTTCTTTTCACAACAAGTATTAACAATATTCATCGAAACAAGATTTTGTTGGACTCTACAACAATATGAAGAACACTTTCAAAGTCCTTCTGTTTTTGCTAATGATGTTCGGTAAGTGGGAGATTTCTGTTTATCCTTTAACACTTTTGGTTTCACTTAGACAACGGAACCCTTTGTGTCCTTATTGGCTGATCTTCTCTTATTCATTAAGCTTGTTACCGTATTAACAGTGATCACATTCAACCAGATTGCCGCACTTCCTGATCGGACGGAGTCTTCCTCCACTTTTTGTAATTACTTTGTCTCCTTGACTTTTTATAAGACACGTTGACGCTCGCTTTCTTGCAGATAACACTACTAATGTATACCAATAATTTAAGGCAGCTGCTATTTCCAATAGAAAGCGATATAGGCCTATGCTATTTACACAAAAAAAAAATAGCAATGGTGTTAAAATAACAGTATTTTCTTAGCATTGCATGTAAATCCAGTTAGATGTCCAGGCGCCCTGGAGGCTGGTGCAGGGCAGGAACAGGGCGGAGATAAGGCGAGCCTCCAGGGCGGATCAGGGAGCTCCGGGAGCCATGGCGGAGCAGGGGACTCAGGAGGCCATGGCGGAGCAGGCAGTTAACAGATAATTATCTTTCATTAACTCGTCTTTATTAGCGCCTGAATAAATCTCAATTAAAAAAAATGTTTATTAGATTTGTTTACAAATAGCTATTACAACTGCTATATTAGTTTATTCTCTGAGAAACTGTTTCTGTTTCTAGAAAAGTGAACAGATCATTTTCTTTCATTACCTCGTCTTTATTAACACCTGAATAAATCTCAATTAAAAAATAGTTTATTAGATTTGTTTACAAATATTACAACTGCTATATTAGTTTATTCTCTGAGAAACTGTTTCTGTTGTTTCTCCAGGTGTGTTTGGTGAAACTGTAAAGTTAGTAAAGGAGTAACAGTAAAGGAGTAAAGTTAGTATCAGTGATGGAGGGAGATTCTGTCACTCTAAACCCTTATCCTACTCAACTGCAGGGTATTAATGATATACTGTGGACGTTTGGAGCTCAAAGATCTACCGTTGTTGAAATCTATCGAAATTACAAAATGTGGGCTGGGACATCATACAAGAAATTCAGTGTTATTGTCTCTGGTGAGGATATATTTTGTCAAGCAATATCACAGTTGCAATCATACTGTTGTGAATATCAGCTTAAATGTGATTAGAAAATGGACCCTTTTCACAAGACTGTGATGACGCGTTTCAACGGTCACCAGCATCGTAAATCCTCAAAAGTTTATATATATATATATATATATATATATATATAGATTTAAAAAAAAATGTATAACACTATACTTTGTATTATATCACCTTTGCATCAAATTACACACACACACACACACACACACTCACACACACACACAAAAACAGTTAACGCTAATGCGAGGGTGTTTCTAATACAGCGTCTATGGGAGGGATGGTAAATTTGACATAGTTCTCTCTTCCGAATGCATTGGTCTCTCTAAAATGTTTTCCCTTTTTTGGAGTTTTTCTTTTGCTATTTGAGCAAATGGGAATGCAAAAAATATATTTGTGGTACTCTCCCATTTACTGCTTTCGAAGTTTACCCAACTATGTCGACTTCTGCTGCTGAGAAACCTGGAAATGTGAAAAAGGTCTATAGAGGGTTTGCACTTATGTCACCATTTGGTTAACTGTATGCGCGGCCATATTGGCGATACTTGGATGTAAACACCAGCATGGATTGGACGGTTAATGTACTACTGAACACGTTGTTATGCTAATTTATGCTGTCTAAACCACGGAAAAAATGTGTGGAAGCTGCTAAATCATATCGAGAAGGACTTAGCAAGCAAGTTAATAGGTGGTAAAGATACGTACGAGCAGTATTAATTAAGATATTAACCTGATATTTCACCTACCTGACCGAAAATGATAAGAACAAATACTTTTGTTGCCTTTTGTTCCTCAGACAGTTTTTTTGCACTCTTCTCCTTGATTTGTTATAACTTTTGGCAGTCTATAGTACTCCAAATGTTTTTCCCGGTCCGATCGATTAGCACAGCCCAAAACATGACAATAATTGACCATTTTCAGCCGCAATAATCAGCTAAATATACGAGTTTTGTTCGGTTCAGTGGCATTGTTTACTTTTATTATATAAATATTATAACACTGATTAGAATTTGTCACTCATAATCAATGTTTTAAAACTAAATAATAAATTTTGGTTTTACACATTAGTTTAAATAAATTACTCAACAGGCACACTCATTATATTTGTTTGAGGAAAAAAATCCTTACCAAGTCCAAACAGAAGCTTATTATTATCAATATTAATATTACTCTGTGCTAACTTACCAACCAGACACCACAAGCTCATCGTGAACAAAGCAAAAGCATAAATCATATTCCCTCCCTGGCCGTTCGCCCACCACTCTGTAAATGTCCTGCAATGTCTGAAAACAAGTGGCGCTCACTGCTGAGCCAAATGGATCAAATGGGTGGAGCTTTCCCTGTTTATGTTAATGGTGGGCGGAGCTCTGTCTACACTTGCATATATGCGGGCACGCCCATCGGGAGCTGTTGTCTCTCTATTCACAGCAAGCTACTGTTCTGTTCACCTCTAACTTATCTTTCAAGGATAAATTTACTGGGTCCTCATTAAACGTCATTAACATATTCAAGAAAAGCCGTGATTCTCAGTTGCTGTAAAGGCTCTCTGTTAGATGTTAGTGAATTTGTAAGATATCCGCACTTGTAGCCGGTTTGGGTGAAGAAAACTAATCTCCATTGTTTATCTTTGTTACATTTGGAATCTACACAACCTTATACAAATATGCAGAGGATGTTATTGCTGTCTCTTTTCGTATTACTCGTGGACGGTAAGTGGATTTTTGTTTTAGAAGTTTAATTATTATTATTGTTTTAGACATCAGCTGCGACAAGTGCATTGTAAAATGTCTTCCAATCCCACCTAAATCAGTCGCCGTCGACTTCTGTTGGAAACGTCTGTAGTGCACACACTGTAAAAAATGACTGTGAACTTAACGGTAAAAGACTGTAAAAATGCTACAGTAAAAACCTGTTAAATGGTTAACGGTAAATTCCCCTACTATATACGGTGAAAAACTGTATTGGACATTACATGTATTGGACATTAATTTTACGGTATTATACCGTTTTTGGAAGTGAGCAAGACCGTATAATTTACAGTGAATAACCGTAAATTGACATTCCCAGAATTCCCTGCGTTACATTTCAAATTTGATGTTTTGTTGTTGAAATAACTATGTTTCTTCTTAGTTTTTTCTTATCAGTTTTGTATATTAGGGTTGTGTGTTACACCTAATGTTGTTAAATTAATGTTTATTGTATTATTTCAGTTTCATGTGTGTTACCGTGATGGAGTTTGGTGTTTGTGTGAATGACGCTGTGCACCTTCTATATATGTTATTATTTAAAAGCTGCTTGTGATGGGCTTTAGTTCATCATGTGACTTTCTCATCAGCACATGCATGTGGTGGTTATCAGTGTATTACAAAGGTACAAAACAGATTTCAGTACTTCAATAGGTTGATATATTAACATTATATCAGTTAATGAAATTACAGTATTTAACTGTAAATTTAAGTTAAAAAAATTTTACGGTAAAATTCCGCCAACCACAGCTGCTGGTTTTTTACCAGAAATTTTACGGAAATTTTTTTTTACAGTGTAGATCAAGTGTATTCTTATCGAAATGACTAGATTTTGTATGCAAACAGCAGTAAAAGTGACTGCAACTTAGCCGGTTTTTTACCGTAAATTTTACGGAATTTTTTTTTACAGTGCAGATGCAGGGGACAAGTGGCTTTACGAAATTGCTGTCCGGCGGCACTTAGCCTACATCGGACCGAAAAGGAACTTTCGCTTCTGCGATTAAAGGGGAGGCATTTCTTAAAAATGAAACATTTTAAGAAATGTTTTTGGTCATAGTCTTAATTGCATAATGTTACATCTCACCTCGGTGGATATCATGTCATCATCTCACCGAACTAACCCATAGGGTGAATTGTAACATTTCACTTCTTGTGTTTGAAATGAAAACATGCATTTTATGTTTGTGCTGCAAAGATAACAGCTATGCCATTTAATAGCAGAGATTTGTAATCACATTTTGAATGCATTAAAAGAACTCCAAGCTACAGAAAGAAATGTAAAAAATGTTACAACCATCCCGTTCTCTCCTAGCATTAAGACCTTCTGAAGGTTTCAGAAGACAGACATTACTGACGATGCATAGCCTACAGGCAAAATGGGGTGCCACCCAAAATTTCATTCACTACTTTGATGCTGATTGGCTTTTAATTAATGACACATAGTAATGTTGAATATCAAGAGAATAGCATTAGTTGCAAGATACAGAAGCATAAGAACAGAGAGTTGCACTCTATACGGCAAGAGCGGGTCTGTTCAAAATTACACTTGCATTGCTTAAAAAAAATGTATACAATGTTTCATTTTATTATTATTATTATTATTATTATTATATCTATTATTATTATTATTATTCACGATAATGCCATATCTGTCTCGCACAGTTTTCGGTTGAATCTGTTTACTGAGTTGTGGTATCAGATTAATCTGTAATTGTTAATTTATGTTCTGCAGGTGTGTTTGATGCAGAAACAGATATAACGATGTCAGTGATGGAAGGAGATTCTGTCACTCTACACACTAATCTTACTGAAATACTGAACGATGATACGTTACTGTGGGTGTTTGGACCTAAAGGCTTTGTCATATCTCAAATAACGAGAAAAAAAGACCTGACCTCTTTTTTCGTCACCGATGATGTGGGATTCAGAGACAGATTGCAAGTGGACCAAATAACCGGCTCTCTCACCATCAGAAACACCAGAATCAGACACTCTAGACAATATAAACTATCCTTCTCTAGAGAAAAGACTACGACTAAGACATTAAATGTTACTGTAATTGGTGAGTAGGCTATCTCAAGGATATCTTTTTAATTCAATCATGACGTGATTATATCTTTTTAATTCAATCATGACGTGATTATATCTTTTTAATTCAATAAAATAGTGAGGTTGTTTCGGCTTTCATTATTTCACACTGTACGGTTTGAACCACACTATAAAACTTTACGGGTGCGGTCACATTAGCGGAAATTTAAGGGAAATTACACAAGGGAAAAAAAAGCGTTTTTTTTTAGCATTGAGAATTATGAAGCAATGCTTCCACTGCTTTCTGTTGATCGGAACGGCAAATTCGCAAGACCAACTTGAAGTAAGTTATTTGGGCAAAATTCCTGATCATGAGAATTGGAATGATTGGATGTCGCCTGCAAAATTTACAAGACTGCCCCAAATTTCTGATCTGATTTGTTTTCCAGGTGTGGTTGGTGAGATGGGTGGAGTGAATCAGTACTGGAGGGAGATTCTGTCACTCTACAAAATTATGTTACTGAAATACAAAGAGATGATCTGATAGTGTGGAGGTTTGGAGATAAAGGTGTCCTCCTGGCTAAAATCGATGTGGAAACTAACGAGACTTCATTAAATGATGCTGATGAGAGATTCAAAGACAGACTGCAGCTGGATCAGACTGGGTCTCTGATCATCAAGAACACCAGAACTGAACACACTGGACTTTATGAACTACAGATCAGAGGCCGTGAGAGCTCGCAGCAATTCCTGGTTTCTGTCAGTGGTGAGTCTTTTTAGAGCATGTCTTTAAAAGACTAGTTTGGTCAGCACCTTAAAACAGATACTTGTTTGTGTTTGATCATTTATTTAACTATTTAAATGGCTAAAGTATAAATATTAGATGAGAAACTTAAAGATTTTGACTAAAATAATTAATGTAGAAAAAAGTTTTACTCAGAAATTGCTAGTAAATTTCACAAACAATTACAAAGAACGTGCATAATACATTACTTTAAATGAATTAAATGTGATATTTTCAACATAATATTTCCGTTTCACTGTAAAGACCAAAGGACCTCACTTCTAACTTTTGTTTTTAAGATTTTCTGCTTTGGTCAGCTACACTCTAAAAAATGCTGGGTTGTTTCAACCCAACTTTGGGTCAAATATGGACTAACCCAACTTTTGGGTTAAAAATTTAATGTAAAAATTTAACCCAACGGTTGGGTTAGTCCATATTTGACCCAAAGTTGGGTTGAAACAACCCAGCATTTTTAGAGTGTACCTTTAATA
>NW_015552677.1:73058-74376 GCF_001515605.1 Sinocyclocheilus anshuiensis
CTGGGTTGTTTCAACCCAACTTTGGGTCAAATATGGACTAACCCAACTTTTGGGTTAAAAATTTAATGTAAAAATTTAACCCAACGGTTGGGTTAGTCCATATTTGACCCAAAGTTGGGTTGAAACAACCCAGCATTTTTAGAGTGTACCTTTAATACCTCAATCACTGTCTCTCTTCAGCTCTTCCTGATCTGGGTCTGTCTCCAGGTGTTATAGTTGGGATATCTGCTGCTGTTCTGCTGTTTTTGACTGCAGTTGTAGCTGTTGTTGTGAATTACTATCGCAGCAAGATCTCTGAACTAAAAAAGCAAGTGGGTGAGTATTACAGCTGATAAAAGACAAAAAACAATGAGTGTTATTATAAGCTATTGTCAAAGTGGTTGCACTATAAGTAGGCTACTGCACGAAGATGAATAATCCAAAGGAACAGTCTTTAATTCAACACTCAGGAAAATGAATCACACAACACCTTAACATTATTGTCACAGACAGGACAAAGGAAATCAGAAACACAAGGAGTATATATACAAGACCAAACAAGGAACTATTGAGTTAATTGACCGTTTGCAGGGAGCTTGACTGACAGGCAATCTGACCAATCAGAACGCGGATATTATGTGCCGCCTTTGCTATCCGCCATCTTGTCCGACAGCTACAGCCGGACTCCATAAATCCATGTCAAAACGGGGTTAAAAAAAGATCGACTGAATTTAAACTTTTTCAATATAACTAAATATAAAAATGTGCGGAGGGTTAAGCTGTGCTGTTGTTGGCTGCCACAGTAACGACAATAAGCTAAGAAATTCCTTTAAAGTACTTGTTTTGCATACCAGAAAATCTATCGTGTCCGGCGCTGTATGCATGGTATGCATGGCCCCTCTAAAACCAGCCTTATGACCAGCTAAGACCAGGCTGGTTGACCAGCTGGTTTTAGCTGTTTTTTTTTCAGCAGGGCTGTTTTCAATGCAGCCAACGTTGCATGTCATCTTCCCACTCATTAAACTACAACAGGTCATTTACTGCAAAAACACAGTCATTGTGACACTGTAAAGTGATGAAACTATGGTGCCATGTGCTTTTTAAAACATTTTCATAGGTTTCACGTTATTGGCTAGGAAAATATGTAAATGCGCATGCCCAGTATACGGCAGCTGTATCCCTTCTAGCCTTAACCACAAATCAGACAGGAGAGTAGATTAACTTCGGTGGATTTAAAGGGGTCATATGTTGCTGCTAAAAAGAACATTATTTTGTGTATTTGGTGTAATGAAATGTGTTTATGCAGTTTAAGGTTAAAAAAACACATTATTTTCCACAT
>NW_015552677.1:75605-76592 GCF_001515605.1 Sinocyclocheilus anshuiensis
TAAAAAAAACTTACTTACAGTCTGTGAGTCAGAACAGCCGGCATTGTAGTCTACTCTCCCAGGATCAGGAAACAGTCCTCCATAAAATGCACTGGACACATCTGAATATTTGGGTTAAACTTGGGTTATGCTTTCAAATTTCATGCCATTTGTATGTAATTTCACAGTATTTTTAGCCTACCTCCTAAATTACTACACTACTTGTGCAGTCACAATTCTATAATGATACAATTTACTCAGGCTTTTTTTTTTTGTATGCCATTAAAATTATTTTTAGAATAACTGTACATAAATATGTTAAGCAAAACAAATGTGATTATTTCTGAGAACTTTTTAACTGCAGGCAGACATTACGGTACAGTACAAATATTTTGAGTTTCCCTTATTCTGTCCCTTATTTTCTTATAAAGAATCACAATTCCCCCTAATTTTCCATTTCTGAAGTTAGCAACCCTAATGATGGCGTAATTATCTTTTGACTCCCCCAATAGCGGCACCTTGCTAAAGAAAAAAAATAAAAATAAATAAAAAAGTCAGTTTTCAGGGATTGCAAGGCTGTAGAGATCAGTGCACTATTGATTAGATTAGATTAGATTAGATTCAACTTTATTGTCATTGCACATGAGGAAAAATACTACAAAATTGCAGTATTATATGAGGATTTAATTATTAATTATTTTTAATTAATTATTATTAATTATTTTATTATAAATTATTTTAATAGGCCTTTAGTCAGTCGTGAACTAAAGTGGGCCGGTGTTCTGTCGATTTGTGCTACCCTGTCAAGATTTTGCTACCTCCCATTAAAACAGTAGGTAGTACAATTCAACAATGAAAAATGCTACCTGTCAAATTATGGTTTATTAATGTCTACACCTACCACAACCCTAAACCTTCCCCTTCAGTAGTGTAAATACAGTAATTATGTGTTATATTCGCGGTTGTGGCTAGAAGGGATACAGCTACAGGAAACCAACAATAAATAAT
>NW_015552677.1:77817-79900 GCF_001515605.1 Sinocyclocheilus anshuiensis
TACCCTTACAGTAATGCAGATACATTAAATATTGTTGTTCAGCATGAGAAAAAGGACGCAATATTGATGTGCCCATGCGCAGTAAGCCCTGGTAGGAAAATCTGACGGGTAGGATCAAATCTCAAGACACCGTTCTAAAAGCATTGAAGGGGTCATATGATGTTGCTTAAAAGAACATTATTTTGTGTATTTGGTGTATGCATCATATCCAGGGCTGAAAATTAGTCCCACTCCGGTGTCATGCCGAATTCTGCACCCTGCCAGATTATGCATCCCCTAGTATTGGTAGGTTTAGGAGTAGGTGTGGGGGAGGGGTTAGGATTAGGGTTGGGGTTGGGATTACGCAATCAGGTAGCGATTTCATAATGCATAATGCATAATCTGGTAGGGGTGCAGATTTCGGCACAACACCGGCCCTGCTTGAATTTCTTTTAAAATGACAAAATTTGAAATAGTTTAAAACACTCTCAGTCCACACGTTTTCAAATGTTTTCCAATAGTTTCTCATCCACACTGAAACGTCAGAAAATGTTACATTTGCTTTACTCCGCATGCCTAAAGCATCAAAAAAACTGAGAGCTCATTTTATTTAGGAAAATATCTCATCATTCACTGACGCATCCAGTCTGCACTCATTCACGATTGTATGGCTAGTCTAAAATGCAAATGCCCTCTTGTTTTGCGCAAACAGCAATTGCAAGTAACTAAATGTTCTGTCATTATTGCAGGACTGTGATATGTAGAGTGTACTGTACAATGTAACATATCTGTAGCAATAATGTGGAAGTGAATAGCACAGAACAGTCACAATACCGGTTTAAAGATATCTATTGGTACAATATGTGTCACATTACAAGACATGTGCTATCGTTTTCAAAGGCTTCCGTTTTCACAGTCCACACTACAATGCGAAAACAGCGTTTTCAAATTTATTTACTTTGGGGGAGCGTTTTAAAAAATCTCCACTTTCCTTGACAAAAATCCTGTCAAAGTGTGGACAGAAGGCTAAAACGAAGAGAAAATATACATTTTCAAACAAAAACGTATTAGTGTGGACAACGAATATACTGTCAGTTTTACAACACGTTAAGATCTAGGTTTGATAACACTAATGCTTCAGATCAATGCAGGAGTCCATTACTTACTATTGTAATTAGATTATTTTACCCAAACATTTACTTTCTTACACTGCTCTTTTTGTACATGCTCACACTTGTTTAATGTGCTTGGCATTTACACATTCAAAAAAGGGTTAAACAGTATAAGTGCACCAAATTTAAGCTTGATCTCATGAATACATTTCTATGTCCAGCTGTGACAGTTGAAGAAAAGTCAGTGGCAGACGGAGATTCTGTCACTTTAGAGACTGATACTGAGCTACAAAAAGATGATAAAATACAGTGGTGCTATAAAGAAGACAACAATCTCATTGCTGAAATAAGTGGAGCGACCAGTAAAAAAACATATGATGGTTTTGATGAGATATTCAGAAGCAAACTGGTGCTGGATGAGAAGACTGGAGATCTCAGCATCAATAACATCAGAAGAATTCACTCTGGACTCTATAAACTACAGATCAGCCGCAAAAACAAAAGAACCGAATACAAGAATTTCATTGTTACTGTCAAAGGTGAGTAGATTAATGATCTAGATGATTTAGATCAATAATTTAGAACAACAGTTTAGATTATCTCAACTTCAAGAAATTCTCAAAGTACAATGTAATTTTAATTACTTTTTGATATTTGTTTACTTTAATTTTAATGCTATGTTAGCTTATTATTGGTCGGAAGATTTGGCATGTTTCATTCCAAAGCTTTAACACTAAATTCATCCTGTTGAAACTGGACGTTGCATTTCCATGGAAATGGTCTTTTAAAACCTTTAGCAGGCTGAATTTTTGTGATATCACCTTCAAATTTAGAACACAACTTTGTAAGTGTCCACATTATTTTGTGAAAATATATTTTGTATTCTGTACTAAAATGTTTATTATAAAATGGATAGTTCCGGTCCTTGATTCTGATTGGTTGAGCCGCATTCGAAGCTGTTGTAAATTACACTACAAACATACACCTCTGTT
>NW_015552677.1:80080-85349 GCF_001515605.1 Sinocyclocheilus anshuiensis
CGTGAAGCCGTGGTTTACAGTGAATTTATAACAGCTATTCGCATCGTACCTAACAACGCCCCGTAGCTGTTATAAATTCACTGTAAACCACGGCTTCACAGGGCTTATTGCTTTAGTTCAGTACATTTGTTTTTCAATAAAGACAAACCTCTATAAGTTTTCAACACTTTCTTTTTTTTTCGAAGGGGGAAAAATCATTACAATTACAAGAAAATGCATGCTGGTGAATCATATTCAAAATAGTTTGTGGTTTGAAATGCTGATTTTTTTTGGGATAGAAATCCATCATGTCAAATACTACAGCCTATCCCAGTTTTACTTTATGATTTGTGATTATAAATTATGGTAATATCTTCCTAGATAGATGAGATTAATTAATGGCTAACTAAATGTCTTTGTCTCGTTAAGTCTCATAATACAACATGGAAAGGAAGTTATGTACAAACTAGGGCTTGTAAGCGATTACAATTTTTAATCTAATTACATGATGCGGCAATTAATTAATCTAATTAATCGCAAATTAATCGCACATCAAATCTGGCTGATAAATTACTCCCAAAAGATAATTTAAAGACGTGGTTGTGTAAAGCATCAAACAGACATTACAAAAAGTAGCTTCAGAAAGCAATATTTTGTTTAATTCAACATAAAAAAAATTTGGAGCTTGAGGGTGAGTAAATGATGACAACTTTTTCATTTTTGGGTGGGTGAACTATACTTTTAATAATTTATTATTATTATAATTATTATTATTATTACTAGAAATATGAAATTATTTCATTAATGAAATGATTCTCTAAATAATAAACTAAAACTGCCAGTAGGTGGTGGTAAATGTCTTAAAGGGTTACTCCATCCTAAAATGACATTTTTTGTCATTAATCACTTACCCCATGTCATTCCAAACCCGTAAAAGCTTCGTTCGTCAACGGAACATGATTTAAGATATTTTGGATGAAAACCGGGAGGCTTGTGGCTGTCCCATTGACTGCCAAGTAAATTACACTGTCAAGGTCCAGAAAAGTATGACAGACATCGTCAGAATAGTCCATCTGCCATCAGTGGTTCAACCGTAACGTTATGAAGTGACGAGAATACTTTTTGAATAATGAAAACAAAAATAACGACTTTATTCAACAATTTGTCTCCTCTGTCTCTCCGCATCACCTAGCGCCATTTTGGAGAATATGAGCTGAAGGCAAACTGCGTACGCTATTCTGTGTCAGCCGTGTCAGCCGCGACACAAGGATATGTTTTCTACGTGTATTTACGCTTTGATTTGAATGAAAACAGCGCATCCGTGCAGCGCGGTTGACACAGAAGAGCGTACGATTCTTGCGTTCAGCGGATATTCTCCAAAATGGCGCTACGGTGATGCGGAGAGACACAGAGGAGACGAATTGTTGAATAAAGTCGTTATTTTTGTTTTCTTCGCATACAAAAAGTATTCTCGTCGCTTCATAACGTTACGGTTGAACCACTGATGGCAGATGGACTATTCTGACGATGTCTTTCATACTTTTCTGGACCTTACAGTGTAATTACTTCGGCAGTCAATGGGACAGCCACAAGCCTCCCGGTTTTCATCCAAAATATCTTAAATTGTGTTCCAAAGACGAATTAAACTTTTACGGGTTTGGAACGACATGGTGATTAATGACAAAATTTTCGTATCTCTTTAATGATTAAGTCATCAAGTCATTTATTCATTAATTTGATTCCTTCAAATGGCTGATTCATTCAGGAGTGTAGTAAATGGTTCTCTTTATGAATGGTCCCTTGAATTATTAGGCTTGTTCGACTTGAAGCCGATCATCACCATCAGATCGATGGTGTATGACATCAAAGTACCGCGAGAGCGATTAGAGAGCACACGATTCTGCATTCTTTTGAATCGCTCTCGCGGGACTTTGATGTCATACACCGATCGATCTGTGCAGAGCCGCTTCAAATGCAATGCGCCTAATGATTCACCCAATTCGTTCAAAACGTGGATTAAGAAATGAAATGCAGCTGCGTGTTGCTCGGAGACGAACAGTTCTGCTTTGTCTTTATATTTTCGTTGGCAAAATTTAGCAAAACAGACAACATTGTGTCTAAAACCACTCAATATAAACTTATTATTTATTGAACTGTTGTGTAAGATCAGTATCACATTTGCACTCGTACTAATTTTAACGCGTTATTTTTCACCGTAATTAATGAATCTAATTACCGCGTTAAATTACCAGCCCTAGTTCAAACATTCCAAACTAGATTAAAATGTCATCTAAATGTACGCATATATGTGATATTGAAAATCTAAATTAATTCACATTTTTTTGTCTTCTGTATTTCTGTTTCTCTGTGTTGCTTTGACATACAGTGAGGACAGAGCCCGTGAAGTCTGGAGAATTTGTGACTTTAAATATTGACACTGAAATACAAAGCGATGATCTGATACTGTGGACATTTGGAGCTAAAAATTGTCTCGTTGTTAAAGTTGATTCAGGAACAACTACTATTAGTGAGAATTTCAGAGGCAGACTGCAGCTAGATCATCAGACTGGATCTCTGACAATTAGAAACACCAGAACCACAGACTCTGGAGTTTATAAACTACAAATCATCAACAGTGAACAGACCACATTCAGGAGATTTGACGTGACTGTCACTGGTGAGTAGCCTAGAACATAATTTATTATAAAAAACAATATACTGTTTTTATTTACACAACAGTTCCATTCTTTAATCTGATTGGTTGGCAGTGTTCCAAGAATGTGTTCGGCTTGTCTGTTTTTACCTTTTTTTTCAGCTGTTGATTCAAGTTTTTTCAAGTTTTTTCAATTAAAATAATACATATAGATGTAAATGCAGCAAAACTCTGTCTTTCTTTTTAGTTCATTTGATTGACTTTATATTTTCTTTCAGATTCCACAGGAAAACAAGTGAATGAACCAGAGACTGTTGAGACGTCACTGTTGAATAGAGAAGATGTGCATGAAGTGAATGAGTGATGAAATAAGACACGCCCACCAGCGTCAATCACTGGGACATCATCACAACAGCACGTTTGAACCAGTGTGTTGTTGAGCTGTTAAACTCATGTAAACCCTTGTTTGGTTTTAGATGAAGAGGGAAACATGTTTATGAACTTTTACAACTGGATACAGATCATCCCAATTACTTTATTAACTTTATTATACTTAATAAAACTAAAGAAGAACTTATGAAGAACTACTCAATAGCAGAGAGACACAAGCCTCAAAATTAACCACATACTGTCCACATGCTGGAAGTGCATTTGTATTGTTGTCTGTAGAGAAGCAGGAAGTGTGATACCTTTAAATGATCTGTGGTGCTACAATTACCAAACATCAGCATTGGGAAAGCTGTGATAACAAACCTAGATAAATTTGAACACTGAACAATATGACACTCCAAACACTAAGTTGATTTTGACCGTTTCAGGAGTGTTTTATCTTGTACATTAGACTGCGAGACAACGAGAGTGGTTTTTTTTTCATCACAAGGATCAGTTTTCGCAGTGATGCCATAGAAGTACAATTTTTAATCGCCCAAAGAATTTATCAGTGAAAAGTTTTTTAAAGAATAATTTTTTCTTAGTGTAAAGAACATTTTTACATTTTTATCTACTCAAATATATATATATATATAATATGTACTGTTTATATACATACTGTTACTGTTTTATCTTATGTAGTGTGCTGTGTTGCCTTATAAAATAGTAAAATAAGAGAATGTAGACTAATGTATTGGTACAATATTGTAAAGAAGTAATTTTCCATTGCATGTGTTTTTGTATAATATTACGTGATAAAAATACATTTAATATCTCCAATGATTTATTCTCTGTGTGGGACCTGTAATTTTATAAGCACAGTTATTCCAATTAAATACTTAAAAAAATAGCATTTATTTTCTGCATTGTGTTATATTTTATCTAAAATAAATGGTGATCTGTTTGCTGAAAGCCATGTTTAATGTTTAGTTTAATTAATTTTTGGTATGGAAAAAATGTCAAAATCCAGGTAATTTTGAGGACAATGGAAGCAATCAAAAACAAAAGAGCAATGATATACAAGTGCTATAACAAGTCTCAGTTAGCTTAACGCAGTACACGTAGCAAGGGTTTTTTAAATGATATAATAAATGAAAAGAAAAACAGATAGAATACAAAAAGATTAGAAAGCTGGAGTTATTTTTATTTTTATTTTTAAGAATAGAATTAGAATAGAGAGTGCTAGAGTTAGAGGGTCAAATAAAGATGGAAGAGATGTGTTTCTCTTCCATCTTTATTGGACCCTCTAACTCTAGCACTCTCTATTCTAATTCTATGTTTTTAAATCTAAAAACATAGATTCTGTTATCTTAAGATTATTTGTAGTAGTAGTATTAGTAGTAGTATTTTTTGTATATTATGTATATTATATTATAAGATTATTCTTTCTTTTATCTGCATTGTACCTCTGCTCTAGCTTGTTTCCTTCTAATAAACCTGGAACTGCAGACTAAATATTGTTGGCTCTGTGTCAGATTGCTTGATTTGTTCCTAGATTCTTCAATGCCTGCTGCACCCCAGCAGAGTCGGAGTGAACCTCCTGTCAGACAACATCTCCAAGATGCTATAAACCATAGGGCTGGTAAGTATAATCTCAAACATACACTACTTTTTCATAAGTTTGGGGTGGGTATGAATATATATATATATATATATATTTATGTTTTTGAAAGTCTCTTATGCCCACCACAGCTTAATGTATGAAATGAATACTATTTAATACAATTTAAAATAACTTTTCTATTTGAATATATTTAAGTCATTTATTCCTGTGATGGTAAATCATTACTCCAGTCTTCAGTGTCACATGATTCTTCAGAAATCATTCTAATATGTTGATTTGCTGCTAAAGAAACATTTATTATTATTATAAATTCTGAAAACTTCATATTTTTGTGGAAACCCTGATACTTCTTTTTTTCTTCAGGATTCTTTGATGAACAGAAAGTTCAAAAGAACAGCATTCTTTGAAATCTTTTGTAATATTCTGTAACATCAGAAATGTCTTTACTCAGAATGATTTCTGAAGGATCATGTGACACTGAAGACTGTAATAATGAATGTTCAGCTTTGACCACAGAAATAAATTACATTTCACGATATATTCACAGAAAACCATAGTATTAAATTGTAATAATATTTCACAATATTACAGTTTTTACTTCATTTTGATCAAATAAATGCAGCCTTGGTGAGCAGAAGAGACTT
>NW_015552677.1:86067-95602 GCF_001515605.1 Sinocyclocheilus anshuiensis
CAATTGCTTTACGCCGAATTGCCGCTATTTGAAAGTGAAAGTAAAATGCGCACGCCGCTTTTACAAGCTATTTAAAAGCAAAGGAAAGCAAGGAAAAGAGGGAACGCCCCCACGGTGATACTGGTATAACCGGTGTTGTCACACGTCGATTAACTGGTGGGCACATTTCCTCACCGTCACAACCCTAATATACATATAGCAAAATAAGCACAAATAGGGTCAGCAGCAGCTATGGTGCTTTGCCTGTAATGAGGTCACAAAATTCTGGACTATTGATAATACCAAGGATTTATCAAAGTCCACTAAAGGAAGTAGAGCTTTTTGGTATTTTACTTTGAAATAGACTTCCTGATAATAATGGGGCTCAGACACACTCTTTTAGTTTAAATTACATTAAACATATTAGACATATACTCCTCAAAAACTACACATGTTAAATACTGATATTCTTTCAAAATGTCAAAGGTGCAAAACATCTGAAGGCAATTTATTTCATATGCTTTGGAATTTTCCTGTATTGAATGATTTTTGAAAATATATAACTGATATATCTTCAAAGGTTATAGGAATCCCAATCAGTTATGATCCTAGAATTTGGATATTAGGGGATATTGAATTATTAGATTTGTCTCATCATAAAAAGTACTTCACACTTTTAGCTGGTACGGCTGGGAAAAGTGAACTGGTTGCGATCAGAGGCCGACGTCGCGGCGACATCTTCCCTATTAGCCAACGATCCCTGAGCGACATCGTGCCGATGGAATGTTGTACGTCGGGTCGACATCGGCCCAAAGTATGTGTGCAGTCTGGGAACTGATGGTAAAACTAACGACATTATTAACTGTCTTGATATTTACGTTCTTCTTCTTCTTCTTCTTTGAGGTTTAACGGCGGCTTGCATCCAAGAGCGTTGCATTACCGCCCCAGTGGCATTTCTCCCGCTTCCACTTGTAGCGCACATACTGGTGACGTTTTTACTGCTCCTAAGCATAGTCTCAATGGTTTAGCCTGTATTGTATCAAGTCTCGCAAGTACAGATTTGGCTGCTGAGTATTTACTCTCTCCAAATTACTTCCGTATAGTTTTAAATTAAAGCCTTCATTGATTTTCCTCCTTGTAAAAAACATTACTTTAATTTTTTCAACAGAAAATTTAAAACCCCATTTTATTCCCCACTTCTCAACCTGCAGAATACCATCTTGCACTTTCTTAACTATATGTTCTACATTTATTCCTCTTTTCCATATTGCTCCATCGTCCGCAAATAATGATCTTCCCATGCCTGCTGGTACATTTACATATATGTCATTTATCTTTACTGAGAATAATGTGGGACTTATTACACTCCCCTGGGGCGTTCCATTCTCGGCTACATGCTTGCTTGACAAGTCTGCTCCTATTTTAACCTGAATTGTTCTACCTTTCAAGAAATTCTTAACACACAACTGCATTTACCATTCTTTCCATTAGCTTACAGATATGAGAAGTCAGGGCTATGGGTCTATAATTCGTTGGCTTTCTAGAATCTTTCCCCGGTTTTCTTATTGGAACAATAACTGCTTCCTTCCAGCTCTTTGGCACTCTTCCTTCTTCCCACACTTTATTGTATAGCACCAATAACTTATTCTTCCCCTCCTCACTTAACTTCTTCAACATGCTATAACATACTTCATCTTTCCCTGGTGCAGTCTTCCCAGTTTTTGCCAATGCTCTATTTAATTCTCCCATATTAAATGGTACATTTTGTTCACCTTCATCATTTCCCATCACCCTCAGTGCCTCCAAATTTTCAGATCTAGTTTCCTCTCTGCCTCTCCTCCCTTCTTCAGATAAATTATTTGAACTGTGCACATTAACAAATGTCCCCTTTAAGAAGATCCTGCTGCCGCCGCCATCAGAATTTCTGGAGCATTTCCATTCAGGCTTTCCTATTTTGAAAGCATAAACTTTCTGATCCTTTATAGCGTCAGTCGTCATGTAAATTCATAAGTTAGTCTCTATCTATTGGTATATAAAGCTTTCCGTTTGTCTTCAGTTAATTGTGTTAAATGTTGCGGTCAGTCGGGTGGGTGTGATGGTTCAGTAATATGCATCGAAATCCGATTTTGATGGAATTTAGAGCAATAGGAAGGGAACATTAAACGTCTTTCTGGTTTAACTCTTCATCAAAAGTCTGCATCATTATACTAGGACTTTAGGACACATACAAGTCAGAGAATGAGTACCCTCTGCTGGTCGAACTAAAACAACCTCCAGCAGTGTTAGAATAAAGAATTTGAGATCAAGTATTTTAAGATCTGATCTGGTTGAGCGATGTAGCACAGAGAAGCAGGCACCCGGGACAAAGAATGACACAGACACAAGTAGTGCAGCCCACTCAAGGTACAAAGCTTTATTGTCTAGAGGTACATTTTATATATGATATAGGCCTATAGGAAGTGAGACGATCAGCTCAGCATTACTAGAGGAACAGGGATATGGACGCTATCCAATCAGAACAACATGTCTTATGACCATGATGTAATGGTTATTTCCTTTAGGAGGAACAGAGAGGAGCACAGAAGGTCTGGCTACGCGAGACTAGTCTGTATGCTTCATATGACTAAACATTCATCATCAAATAATTATTTTCACAGTCCAAGCTGCAACATGAAAACTGTGTTTTCAGATGTAGTCTCTTGAGACAGTGTCTTCAAAATGTTCAGTTTTCCTTAGACAAAAACGTTGTCTCAGTGTGGACAGAAAGCTGAAACTCAAATATACAGTATATATATATTTTAATAAAATCTGGATTAAATTGTTGACATTTCTGGATTTTGCAATTGCAATTGGAATTTGAACCCGATCTCATGAAAGTGCGTATAAATAGTACACCAAAATAAAACAAAATCTTGTGGTATTGATACGCAAAAATTGACTTTGGCGTGTATTGCTACGCAATGGGTAGGAATAGGGTTGTGGTGGGGTAGATGCGTATCATATGCACGCCAACAAATTTTGCATCATATGCACACGAAAACTGCGTATTATATGCACGCCAAACACGTGCGTATCATATGCACGCCAAAGTCAATTTTTGCGTATCAATACCATGAGTTTTTGTTTTTATTTGGCATACTGTTTATACGCATTTTCATGAGGCCAGGCTCATCTGTCTAATATCTGACAATCAAAAACAAACAATAAACCTTTCCTAGACTGTTTAACTTAAATCACAGCTTTGCTAAACCATGACTGCATACACCTTTTATAAAACGTACCTCATGGCTTTAGGGGGTGAATAAAGGCCTCCTGTAGCGAATCAATGCATTTTTGTAAGAAAAATATCTAAAAATATTTAAAATGTTATAAACACTTTTCTGTCATTTCCAATAACTGTCCTACATGGAAGCCGTTCCAGGTGGATGGCGTAGCACATGCACCAGGGAGAAGTGACGAACGCAGAAGCATGGAGGATACAGCAAAACAAAAAAAAGGTCACAAATTAGAAGTACAAAATGAGGATTTGTAAAGAAAAATATCAGAGGTTTTCTGGTTTAGGAAAGTAAGGAAACTTTGCTTCATTTTGCTCCTGTAAACAAACATTGTTTCTCGTGAGGCGCTAAAGCTACTCATATGTCCTACATCATCCGCATGGAACTGCTTGTGCATACGACAGTTAGCAGAAGTTAGAGATTGGACTACTTTTGGATTGTTGAAGGAAAACACCCACCCATGCCATTATAAAGCTTGGAAGAGCCTGTACATTTTTTAATATAACTCAGATTGGATTCCTCTGAAAGAAGAAAGTCATATACACCTAGTATGGCTTGAGGGTGAGTAAATCATGGGCTAATTTTCATTTTTGGGTGAACTATCCCTTTAATGTACAAGTGTGTGATCACCATTGATATCGTGGCAAAATGGCCTGGAAGCACACATGCACCAGTTTTTCAAATTGCCAGGTGATTTTTCATTTATTTGGGTATTTTGCCTATTACAATTATTTTTGATTTCAGAAATGTAATTGTACAAATAATATTTTAATATTTAAAAATATGTGAATGAATTACTTTTACAATAGCATAGCACTTTTTGACATGAGATAGGACATAGGATATGTTGCATATACATACAGTACAGATAAATTTAACATGTTGTGTTTAAGAAATATTGTTATATGACTAATCTCTCTTTGGAAATGCTGTAACAAAGATTTTTGCTTTTAAATGATAAAACTGACATTTCTTCACAAACCATGGTTGTGTTCAAAATGGCATAGCCTAAATGTTTTTGGAGTGCACTTTGAAGGGAGCACAACTGTGGTAATCATGCTTGATGATTGGTAAAACCAAACTTGTAAAAAAAAATAAAAAAAAAAAAACCTTTAAAAGTAAATTACATACATTGTGAACAAAACAACTTTACTCTTTAAAAACTATTCAAAAGTGATTTGTTAAGTCTTCGAAAGGAATAAGGTATAGGGGGCATAACTCTGAATAGGTTTCAATCAGGTTTCAGAAGTGGACATTCAACTGAGACTGCACTACTCAGTCACTGAAGCCTTACAGATTGCAAAAGCGGATTCCAAATCATCAGTTCTCATTCTGCTGGATCTATCTGCCGCTTTTGAAACTGAATCCTCAAATCCTCCTGTCCACCCTCTCATCACTGGGCATCACAGGGATTCCACTTCGCTGGTTTGAATCCTATCTTACAGGTAGGTATTTCAAGGTGACCTGGGCAGGGGAGGTATCCAAAGCACATCAGCTGCTTACTGGAGTTCCTCAGGGATAAGTTCTTGGACCCCTCTTCTTCTCCATATACACAACATCACTGGGTCACATCATACAGGCACATGGTTTCTCCTACCATTGCTATGCTGATGACACACAGCTGCATTTTTAACACTAGAACCGCCAGGGGTCGCTGTATACCTAAAAGCGCCAGCGGGTAAATTTTAGCACATGCCAGCTGTTTTTGAATGGCTAAAGAACATATTATTTCACTGCATTATGCTACTGTCTCCACAAAGAAGTGTCTAGAGTCATGAAATGATTATGTCTAGTCATCAACTATATTTTTGTCCTCTTGTTTTATGTTCAAGGCGTTTTTTATGCAGGCTACACTAGTCACTTTTCATAACGGTCAATATTAAGCCAAACAAGCCTGCACTGACAACGATAATTAGAAGGAAGTAAAAACATATTTGAGTGGTGTAATAGGCTATTATAATACAATGTCATTAATCAATATATTAAGATAACCTATATGTTATTTAAATTACTAAAATAGCCTATAGACAATCACTCTAAAAAATGCTGGGTTAAAAAGGGACAAACTGAATAATAGCTGAGTCAAAACAACCCAATAGCTGAGTCAAAACAACCCAATAGCTGAATCAAAACAACCCAATAGCTGAGTCAAAACAACCCAATAGTGTGACCAACCCTTAAACTTGATAAAATTTTGATATCCTCACTAGGCTACTCCTACTTCTCGCTGGATTTTATAAAGATGACGTCCTGTGTTTCCCCTATCCCAATTTTGTTGCCACTCCTTAACGATATATGCTTTAATTATTGCTTTTGCTTCAAATTTGATGTTCGATTTCTGAACAAATTAAGTAGTAACCGAACTGAATTGAACTTTAGTTTCAGGCTGATGACGCAAGACGCACAGCCAAAGTTTGCTGACCGTCAAAGTGTTGAAAGTTTGCCGAGGATTACCGTTGAAACACCAATAAACTTCGGGTAATAAAAAAAAAAAAATTATTAATTTCATCAGATCGGATTTTTTTTCTTCAGAAAACAGGAGACTAGAATAAATAGCAACACAGAAGCGAACAATAAACGATAGAAATGGCAAAACAAAAATTAAATAATTAATCCAAATTTTGAACAATTATGAGTAACATTAGGATAAAATGTCTAAATATGATATATCGCCGTCAGATGCTGAGTCGACAGGACGCTTTACTTATCTCCCCACCATCAGACTTCTTTTACTAATTTTGTCTATATTTATGAAACTGATAACCGCTAATTCAGTGAGTGAAAAGCGATGTTAAAACATAAGAGGCAAGAAAATGACAGCGCGAACATACAGGCATTATATAGCGGGTAAATTTGACCCGCGCTGGCGCTTATAGGTACACTCTAAAAAATGCTGGGTTAAAAAGGGACAAACTGAATAATAGCTGAGTCAAAACAACCCAATAGCTGAGTCAAAACAACCCAATAGCTGAATCAAAACAACCCAATAGCTGAGTCAAAACAACCCAATAGCTGAATCAAAACAACCCAATAGCTGAGTCAAAACAACCCAATAGCTGAATCAAAACAACCCAATAGCTGAGTCAAAACAACCCAATAGCTGAATCAAAACAACCCAATAGCTGAGTCAAAACAACCCAATAGCTGAATCAAAACAACCCAATAGCTGAGTCAAAACAACCCAATAGCTGAATCAAAACAACCCAATAGCTGAGTCAAAACAACCCAATAGCTGAATCAAAACAACCCAATAGCTGAGTCAAAACAACCCAATAGCTGAATCAAAACAACCCAATAGCTGAGTCAAAACAACCCAATAGCTGAATCAAAACAACCCAATAGCTGAGTCAAAACAACCCAATAGCTGAATCAAAACAACCCAATAGCTGAGTCAAAACAACCCAATAGCTGAATCAAAACAACCCAATAGCTGAGTCAAAACAACCCAATAGCTGGGTTTGCCCCTTTTTAACCCAGCGCTGGGTTATATTTAACCCCACATTTTTTAGAGTGTATAAATGCCCTGTTTTTTGATCTGGTTTTATTTATTTCATTCACATTCATTTATCCCGTGGCGGTTCTAGTGTTAAAACAGTATAAGTGTGTCCCATCAGGTAATGAAAAGTTCTACACACACTTGTGGTCGTCATGCACTTCAACACTTGGGCCAAATACAGGAAATATGTCATATAGGTAGTCAAGTGCAAAGACAGGGCATAACACGCCCTGCTTCTAACCACAGGTGGAGAGCCGTAGTTCTAACCACGTTTGCAATGCAGCTTGTGCATGTTCATAGAATATGGTTTTTGGAAACACCGATTTGTTGAACTATGTTGGTAACGATGGCCTTAGTTGCCCAATGAAGCTTTTGAGAAATGCACTACAGAAGAGAAGAGAGAAAACAATAAACACCATGAGCCACTAGAAATGCTCAAAAACACAAGTATTATGAATGTCCATGTATTTTAAAAGCAAAATGTTACTGGAGGAGACCATTTCATAAAACCATCTCTGGAAACAAAGGATTTCAATCACCATCATTTTGGTAGACATTAAAGGCATGCTATATTAAAAGTTCAGTGGGCTGCTATAATAATTCTTTAAGTTTAATACGTTTTTTAACAATAAACACAACTATGTTCTTCAATCCATTTTATATATTAGCATAATATGATTATATTATATGAAGCAGGTCTAGAAAAACAAACTTTCCAAAGGCTGGTCAGTTTCTGCTCTAGTTTTCACACTTCATCTCTTTCTCACTCATGTTCTCATGCAAGTAAACAGAAATCTGCACCTTTTGCCACCTGTGGCAACCGAGAGCTTCAGTTTCATCTGACAATGTTAACCAATGTTTGTTTCAGAAGCGCATTAAACCACAGCGTGTTGAAGTTCTTCTCTCTCACCAGCTCTCAATTGATCTTTGGTACTATATTTTCCCAAAAATGCATGTTTTGCATTGCATGTTTGATGTAAATCATATAGATTGTTGTACTGAACTCATCTGTGGTTGTTTTGCTGTAAGCTTTCGAGAGTCAGTTGACTGATGCAACTGATGCTTGTAGTACAGCTGAATGTGGTTTGTGTGAATTGAACTAAACAAGACAACTGAAACTGATTTGAACAGGTGAAAAAAGATTGTGGAGATATTGATCAGGCCAATTATCTGTAGGGTTCAACAGCCATGAATGCAACAATGGGTAAAAATAGTTAGTGAGACTGTAAACTGATGGGACTAAAGTTCACACATTTATTTTGTGATCTTGTGACTGTGAGCAGGTTTTTTTTTCTCTCTCTCATCTCAGCTTTTCATTTCACACTCAGCATTTCTCAGTGGTCAACATCTTCCTGGAACCTGAAACACCTGCAGCCAAGATGAGGTTAATGTTTGTAACCTTTTATTTTCATTTTTAAGGTATTTTTAAGATGTAAAAGAAAATTATTTGTTTTCGATATATTTTTAATGGCCTGGCATTGTCTCTTGGATTTATTTTCTAGTTTCTGCTTGATTAATGAACACATGTAAGCAAATCCAGGAGCTGTTATTGGCAGTGGCATATTGTGTATTGATCTGCTATTCTGAATCACTGTATTAGTCTTGTTTGATGGTCGTATGAATGCTACATAAAAACACCGTATTCTAAAATACTTTCTTAACAGTTTTTATATTAAATTTCATTATACAGCAAACTTGACAATACAAAAATGAACCTGGCAAGACTAGCAGAATAAAGAATGTAACATCAAATAAGAGAATAAAGAAGTAACATCAAATAAACAATGAGTAGAGCTATGTTGTGATGTCTGCAAAGATTAAGCATGAGGCTGAAGAATTTAAAGATTAGACTGTACTAAAGCATGTTTATTTATTATTGTACAAAAGGAGGCATAAAGCAACAAATAAATACATTTAGATATATCTTGCATGTAACCTGAACAATTTTTTTTTGTTTTGTTTTAGAATTTTACACTCTAAAATAGTACAGTAAGAGAGCGCTGTTAGTGAAATAGCATGTTCATCCAGCAGGTGGAGCTTCATCAGGTTCATCTATGTGTCATCGGGACCCTCAGGACTGTTTGTACCCCATTACTACAACACTAACAAAAGAATACAATACAAACATAAATAAAACAAAAAGCGGTTCTCAAAAGCCATGGATTAAAATCCATTAATATCAAATTTTTTATTAATGTTTGACCTTTTGACCTAAATACCACATTCAGTACCTCACAAAAAATCATTTAAATTAAATACAAATTTAAATGAAACAAAGCACAAATAAAAGCACACTTGGAACAACAATGATATTGTCAAAGGAACAGTTAATTACGTTTTTTTTTTTTTTTTGCCAAATTTATTAGCCCTGCATCTAAAAAACATCAGTTGAATTGCAAAAATACATATTATGAGAATGAACACACACACACACACACACACACACACACACACACACATGAAACTTTCTGAATTTTTACAATTTAAAAAAAAAAATTTGTTTACTTTATTTTTATACCAGTTTTACAAATGAGGACGTCCCCAAAGGGAGGTTTTTGGAGATTTTGTCAGGTTTAGCTCACTTTTGGGTACAAAGTTGTCCCCAAAATATGGTTAAGTAGGTACACACATACACACACACACACACACACACATATACAGGTGCATCTCAATAAATTAGAATGTCATGGAAAAGTTTATTTATTTCAGTAATTCAACTCAAATTGTGAAACTCGTGTATTAAATAAATTCAATGCACACAGACTGAAGTAGTTTAAGTCTTTGG
>NW_015552677.1:96279-115751 GCF_001515605.1 Sinocyclocheilus anshuiensis
TTTGGCAGTGTGGGCAGGTGCCAAATTCTGCTGGAAAATGAAATCAGCATCTTCGAAAAGCTGGTCAGCAGTAGGAAGCATGAAGTGCTCCAAAATTTATTGATAATTGGGTGCAGTGACGTTGGTTTTCAAAAAACACAATGGACCAACACCAGCAGATGACATTGCACCCCAAATCATCACAGACTGTGGAAACTTAACACTGGACTTCAAGCAACTTGGGCTATGAGCTTCTCCACCCTTCCTCCAGACTCTAGGACCTTGGTTTCCAAATGAAATACAAAACTTGCTCTCATCTGAAAAGAGGACTTTGGACCACTGGGCAACAGTCCAGTTCTTCTTCTCCTTAGCCCAGGTAAGACGCCTCTGACGTTGTCTGTGGTTCAGGAGTGGCTTAACAAGAGGAATACGACAACTGTAGCCAAATTCCTTGACACGTCTGTGTGTGGTGGCTCTTGATGCCTTGACCCCAGCCTCAGTCCATTCCTTGTGAAGTTCACTCAAATTCTTGAATCGATTTTGCTTGACAATCCTCATAAGGCTTTTTGTTAAATGTGAGCCAAAATCATCACAATTAAAAGAACCAAAGACTTAAACGACTTCAGTCTGTGTGCATTGAATTTATTTAATACACGAGTTTCACAATTTGAGTTGAATTACTGAAATAAATGAACTTTTCCACAACATTCTAATTTATTGAGATGTACCTGTACATATTAGATTGAATGCACATTTAACTTACAGTCTGCAAATAAGTGGAAAAAATATGTTAATTCCATTTAATATCAATGAACTTCACATCAATATAAATGTATAAATAAATAAGCTGTTTTTCACAATATGTTTTCCTACTATTATTTGGATGCAGTAAAGCACCACCCTCAGATGTTGCCGAAGACGTCTGGTTCATGTTTGTATTTTCTTCTGTTATTTGGCCTTTTAACCTTAAAATCAGGATTAGACATAAAATAAAGCCTTTAGAATCATTCATACATCTGAAACATACATTAATACCTGGCTCAGAGGAAAATTTGATGTCATGTCTTTGTGGCAGTTTTTTGGTGATTAAGGAATTATACATTCACTCAACAAATGGTTGTCAAAAGCAGAAATGCCATGAAATGCATCATGATTTGCGAGAAATTATGATGTACTAGAGCAACTTTTGTACTAATTTGTAATAAATAGCTCAAAAATAGTGAGAAACAATAGGCCTTCATTTAGCAAATATGATGCAGGGTGGTGTTATATGAGTATATTCAGGGGCGATTGTAGGATTTTATGCCATTAATATTTTCTGTGCATGCTTTTAATATAATGCCACATCCACTATAATAGATTATTACAATTTTAAATATATTTTATATGTATATTTATATTTAGTATGTCTTTAACAGTTTCAGTAAACAACTTCAGTGTGATAAAGTGTAAAAGTGGATGGGAAACCGTTTTGTAATTGCTGATACAACAATAGCGGCAACATAACTGATGAAAATAATAGCAACACTTACCAGCCAGACTCCATGAGCACAAACAGATGAAAAGAAGCCGAACACGAAACAGATTCACAACAGAACAGTGATAATAATCAGGTCCTGACACAGGTCTTGAAAATGTTCAATATTTTGTAACAAAGTGAATAAAGCTGTCAGTTTGTAGTGAAGTGGTATAGTGAAGCTCTGCAGTGAGCGTGAATAAACTCCTCCAGAAGCTCCTCCCGTCAGAGACTGAATATGACTTTGATCTACAGAAAGAAGGCAATAGAAGGTAAACTCTTTCTAAAAACATACTTTTAGGATTTTCTATTATTAAAACATCTATGAACCTCCAAATGTGAAGGCCAGTGGAAAGATTCATGAGCTGAACTCAATCATCCAGTGGGTTCTCAGGGAATAACATGAAGCAATCAGGGAATATATAAATTTCAGCTTTTATATTTAGAATGTGGTTCATAAAAACAGTAATAACAACAGTAAAATTGCAATACTAATATTTAATCTGTCTTCATTTTTCTATTTATTATGAAATATGTTTTTTATTTTTATATAGTTTTTTTTCTTATTGAGTTAGCTTTATTTATTTATTTATTTATTTATTTATTTATTTATGCTTTCAAGATTTAAATTATAGAACTTTTATTTGTGGTGGAAAACGCAGGGAAACATTAAAGATTCTCTTTTGTTGAAAACAATTTTTTTAAACGATTCCCTTTATAAACTTGGAAAGATGGTTGGTGTTTTCAAATGTAAATGTAAAACTTACAGCCCTTGCATAGTGTGGTTCTGCTGTGGCTTTTTTTTTTTCAGAATTATTCAGCAAAAACTTACTATTAACTTGTTTATTGAAGTGATAAACAATCTATATAAATCAATGTTATAAAATTCTTATTATAAACTGGATAGTTCCGGTCCTTGATTCTGATTGGTTGAGCCAAGTTCGAAGCTGTTGTACATTACTCTACAAACATACACCTTTGGTAGCTTATTGCTTTATCACATTTACAATCATGCTGGAAATAATGGAAAAATTGAAATATAGTAATAATATAGTGTTAATTTCAGACACTGGAGTGCATCAATCAAGATCCAGAAGAAATTATATAATTGAGAAATACATTTTAACAATGAAAAAACATTGCAACATTGTGAAATGATTAAAATGTTAGAAAAGTCAGTATAAACTGTTCTTAAACATAAATTATTACTGAAATAGGTCTGTCTGAGTGAGAGGTGCTACTGATGGGGTTTATTCACACTCACTGAACCACTTTAATACAACACATTCGATGTGTTCAAGAGTGTCAGCACCTGATCATTGTAGCAGTTCTGTTGCAAACTGTTTGGTGAACTGCTGGGAAAAAAAATATGTTTGAGACTTTTATTTTCATCTGTTTTTACTTATGGAGTCTGGCTGGTAAGTGTTTTAATGGCTTCAGTTCTGTTTATATTATCGTGTTAATTTCAGACACTGGAGTGCATCAATCAAGATCTAGAAGAAATGATATAATTGAGAAATACATTTTAACAATGAAAAAACATTGCAACATTGTGAAATTATTAAAATGTTAGAAAAGTCAGTATAAACTGTTCTTAAACATAAATTATTACTGAAATAGGTCTGTCTGTGTGAGAGGTGCTACTGATGGGGTTTATTCACACTCACTGAACCACTTTAATACAACACATTCGATGTGTTCAAGAGTGTCAGCACCTGATCATTGTAGCAGTTCTGTTGCAAACTGTTTGGTGAACTGCTGGGAAAAAAAATATGTTTGAGACTTTTATTTTCATCTGTTTTTACTTATGGAGTCTGGCTGGTAAGTGTTTTAATGGCTTCAGTTCTGTTTATATTATCATTTGTTCTCCTGCACATTATTCTCTTATTTATCATTTCCATCATTTATAATATTTTCATGTTTTATCAAACTAATATACCCAAATGCTTTGGTGTAGAGTGAAGAGTTGTTTTGCAATCGCAAAATTTTAGATAACTTTTAAAAATGGTTAAAAACTGCAAATCAGAGTACTTTTTTTTTTTTGATCAGCTGTGTTTGGTGTTGATGAAGTGAAGTCAGTGTCAGTGATGGAGGGAGATTCTGTCACTCTGAACATCAATGATACTGATATAATGGGAGATGAACTGATATTGTGGAGATTTGGACACAGCAGTATCATAGCTAAAATCAACAGAAAGGACAATAAGAGACAGTTTCTTGATGAGAGATTGAGAGACAGACTGAAGCTGGATCAGACTGGATCTCTGAGCATCACAAACACCAGAACCACAGACTCTGGACTTTATAAAGTCACCAGCACCAGAACAGAGACACCACTCAACACATTCAATCTCACTGTCTATGGTGAGTCGAGAATTACATCTAATAATCACTGTAGTATTTATAAAAAATATTATAAAAAGATTCTGTGATGATGCACAAATGATATGTGTATCAATTTATGCATTCTTATGCAATATATATATAAGAACCAGCAAAAGATCAGAGACACCGCTCAACATCTTCAATCTTACTGTCTATGGTGAGTAGAGGATTTTGTACTGTATTGTAAAATGATAGAAGATTAATTGTAAAAATTCATTCATGCATTTCAAGCATTGTTATAATTTATTATTTTAATAATCAACATTTTATAATCATGTTGTTTCTTTAATACTTTACATCAGTTTTAAATATCAACGAACTGACAAATATCATAGGTCTCCTATTGAATTTGATTTATTTTCCAATATTTTGAAGCTCGTCTGCCTGTTCCCGTCATCAGCAGAGACTTTTCTGTTCTGACCCTGCACCAGAATTGTTCACTGCTGTGTTCAGTGGTGAATGTGAGTCATGTGACTCTCTCCTGGTACAAAGGAAACAGTTTATTGTCCAGCATCAGTGTGTCTGATCTCAGCATCAGTCTCTCTCTACCTCTGGAGGTGGAATATCAGGATAAAAACACCTACAGCTGTGTGCTCAACAATCCCATCAGAAACCAGACCAAACATCTGGACATCAGTCAACTCTGTCAGCCATGTTCAGGTATGGCATCATACTATATTTTTTCCACAAAACTAAATTAATCATATTTCTGTTTCAACATTGTTCATTTATTTTCTCAGAAGTCTGTATCTGCTGCTGTGGTGTTATTGGAGTTGTGATCCGATTGGCTCTCTCTGCTCTGGTGGGCGTGGCTGTTGTTGCTGTGCTGGTTTATGACATCAGATCCAGAAGCCTTCAAAAGAAGAGAAGAAAGAATACAACACCATCAGATTAATCAGATACTCAGGAGAGTGGGAATGCTCTTGAACTGCTTGGAGTATTTATCAATGAGTAAATATAATTTATGAATAAATGTAATTTAAGTGATTATGAATTCATTTTATTCAATCTAAATGCCCATTTTAATAGAAAAAATACAGTGTAGATTTTAGCTATACATTTTTCACTTCTATTGTGTTTGTATTTACAATACAAATCGTTCTGCTTTACAAAGAATAGTTCCGTAAAGGGATAGTTCACCCAAAAATTTTCTGTTAATTTACTCACCCTCAGGTCATCCAAGATATAAATGGAGAGTGAGGACTCGCGTGTTTTATTGTCAGAAGGGTGGACTACTCTGCTTTTGAAGCCAAACTGGTTGTTGTCAAGTTGCTTTAGGAGAGAAAAAAATCAGCAGAGAGCTGATTGAACACAACTCTTTCAAGAGTTTTTGACAGAAAAGGAAGAAGAGAGATTGGTTTTTAGTTTTATAACTGCTGATTGAATGTTAGATTTTGAACAGTGGGGATACCAGAGGCTGCTTAAATGTGTTAGGAATGTTCCCATTAGGGAGGAATGTGTTGAAAATATGAGGGTGGGCAGCAATGTTGGTGAGATCGCCTGTGGTAAGTGAGAGGGAGTTAGGGTCTTATGGACAGGTTGACGGACAGCTGGCACAGAAAGCTTTGGAGACCTTGTTCTCTGTAACAGGAGAGAAGTAAGAGAGGAGAGGAAAGTGTGCGGGTGGAGGTTAGCTGTTAACACTTCATCTCTTTCTCTCACACATTTACATACAAAAAATATCTGCACCTTTTTTTGTCACTTGTGGCTCCTGAAAGCTTCCGTTTCGGTGAACGTGATTTCATGTTTCTGGATCAACTGTAAACCTGTACAATTTTTCAGATTGTTGTTTTGAACTCATCTGTCTTGCTGAAAAGCTTTTCATGTGGTAAGTCAGTCAACTGACGCAGCTGATGTTGGTGGTTTAGTTCAGTGGTTTCGAACCATGTTCCTGGAGCTCCCAACACTGCATAATTTGCTTGTCTCCTTATACTGTGTTGGGGCTAATTTAGTTGGACTGGAGTTTGATTATGGTGACTAAACACAGACTAAACCAATGATTTTAACAGCTGAACACAATGAAGATACTTGATCAGACCAAACATCTATGGATCAATATATTTGAGAAAACTGATGGGGTTTAACAGCCATGAATGCAACGTGTTAAAATAGTCATGATGAGCGATAAAGATCAAATCAAGAGCAGAGTGGAATATAAACTGAAGGGACTAAAGTTCACACATTTATTTGATTGTTATCAGCTTTTTTCTTCATTTCACACTATAAGTGATTTTTTTTCCCACTCATGATCAACATCTTCCTGAGCTGTTCGACAGATTGTTTTCAATGGAAACACCTACAGCCACAATGAGATTAATGTTAAAGATGTAAGAACAATTTTAAGATGTAAACTTCCCTAAGATTATACCACTTGAGTGTTTTTCAAATCATCTGTCTGTGTGCGTGAAGGTTAAGTTGTACGAATTCATGAATGAACCACTCGTTTTAAAATGTTCCCGTCTACTGACATTTGTTATGACACCGGTTCCTCGCCTTCAAGTTTTTCCTGCCTGCAAACAACCCATGACAGTCTATTTTTTTAAAGGTCAAAATTAGTCAGAACAATGTAAGGAATATATGGAGCATCTTTATTTATTATTGTACAAAAGGACGCATAAAGTAATAAAAAAATGAAATATATCTTGCATATAACTTTTAAAGAATTTTATTCTACAAAATGTCATAGCAAGAGAGAGCTGTTAGTGAAATACATGTTCATCCAGCAGGCCGAGCTTTAACAGATCCCCCTGTATTATCAGAGATATGCAGGACTGACAAAATTATTGAATCTGTTTTAAATCAATACAAACATAAATAAATCAAAAACTGCTTCAAAGAATAAGTGAGAATAAGAAATTAATTAATATGATTAACTAATGTCATAATGTTTGACTTTTTGACTTGATTGAATGCCACATTAACATTCATAAACTCAACTTTAAATGACACAAAACTCAAAACCATGCATTTGAAACATGATTGATAATTAATCAGTCACAAGATCAGAACAGCAGGTCAGGGTTGCCAAGTGTTCAATATTAGCCAAGACATTTTGTATATGTGAGTGGAAATGCGGTTGGCAGTCTGAGGTTCACAGTTCCTCCCAGAACACCAGCCTCTTAAAAATAAAGGTGCTTCAAAAGGTTCTTCAAGCGATGCCATAGAAGAACCATTTTTGGTTCCACAAAGAAGCATTCAGTCAAAGGTTCTTTAAAGAACCATCTCTTTCTTACCTTTTTTATAATCTGAAGAACCTTCTTTCGCCACGAAGAACCTTTTGTGAAGCAGAAAGGTTCTTCAGATGTTAAAGGTTCTTTATGGAACCATTTAGACAGAAAGGTTCTTCTATGGCATCGTGAAGCACCTTTATTTTTAAGAGTGCACCATTTTCTTCAGAAAGTAATGACACGGACAGGTTAATTACACTTAAACTAAAATTAATAGTAAAAGTAAAATGTGTGTGTAATGTTTAAATATTTAGTTCCGTGAGTTTAAATGTGGTTTAATATATTATATACCTGTATAAAAACTATGCTCATTCAAAAAATTTGACACTCATACACAGATGCTGCTAAAAAGACACAAACAAAAGGGTTAATGGTCCATAAACATTACAGATTGTGGACATAGTAAAAAATAATCTACATATCCAAAGAACTAATCCTGTGTGACTGATACACTTCAAATCGGATGATATTAGGTCAAGGTTTTAGCTGTCAGTCAAAGATGCGTTCTGTCGGTAGGGAATAGAAATATGGCCGCTCCAACATTTCCAGTGGCTTCACTGCCTAATGGTAGTTGAGAATGCAATGAGCAACCAAGTCATTATAGAGATTAGTGGTTAACATAGAAAGAATATGCAAAATGGCGCAGTAGAATGCACAAAGATGTTCTGTGTGAACGGTCCCTTCTGCTTTCATAATTTGAATTAAAAGTGTGCATAAGATGGCTTGTGCGCAAATCATGTTTTGCTTTGAACTGAATGAAGTCAAGAAGTTTGTGTGAGAGTTAGTTGTGATAAATATAATTATCTTCCCTTACCAAAAAGAAGTATACTTCAAGTTTATTTTATTAAGTATACTTAAGTAAAGTTCAAGTATATTTTTAAGTATATTTTATGTCATAAGTATACAAATATCAGTGTACTAGTAGTATACTTGTAAGTGTACTATTTCAGTACTCCTTGGGACTAAATTGGACCACTTTCTAGTATATAAAAGTATACTTTAAGTAAAACAGTAGTAAACTTTGAGTACACAACTAGTTTACATAAAGTATACTAATAGCACACTTGAATAAACTTCTTTTTCGTAAGGGTTAGTATGAAATCCACTATCCTAACTAATATTCAAAGATCTGTGTGTGTGTGACATGAAAAATATGCATACATTTATATTCAAATAAAAACATTTGGACACTAATACAGTATTCCACCTCCAGAATCAGAGTCTGATCAGCATCTCACAGTGATTCCTGCATACACCACCTCAGGATCCTCTTTATCTCTCTGTAATAAAAAAATAAACAAAAAAACATATCACTGATGTATTTATCAAGATCATTTACCTTCATCCTTTAAATTCTGCCATGAAAATGCACTACAGTAGAGAATAACATCAATACATTTGATCTCATTAAATTGCTTATAATAGTATCTCCACATGTTGGGGGTAAAACTATTTTTATGTTACTGATATTATGACGTGAAGTGTCAAACACTGCATTGTGGGATACATTTTCACTCCTTATTCTCAGTTGCACTGTTGGATGTGCGAAATGAGGAATGGCAAAAGAGAAAAGTATAATGTACCGATCATTCCTTCAGCAAATAACTTTAAATATGAAGTGCTGTCTGAACTTTTCTTATAAAATTTGTATTTTTCTCAGGCTCCTTTGTTTATGTTCAGTTATTTCACTTTAATGGCAAAGAAAGGAGCCTAATCATTGCCATTAAAGTGAAATTACTGAACCTACATATAGGAGCCTGATAAAAATGCTCATTTTAGAAGAACATTTCAAACGGCACTTAGAGGCTTTTGCATCTGAACTCTTCATATGTACTCTTAATGCTGAAAGAAATATTGGTTATTACTATTATTATTACTATTATTGTATACAGTTTCAGAAAGGATCCTAAATAGCCTAATAGAGATGCCTGCAGCAGGACTACAGTTCCCAGCATGCACTGCAGTGTTGGTGAAACTACTTTGAAACTAGCTTATCAAGCAACGAAAGCACTCTTTAAAAAAACTGAACAGATAATTACTTAAACTAAATTTTAACACAAAATTAGAAGATATAACATAGGTATAATATAACATAGGACTCAAAGACACAAAAAGAGAGTGAGCAGAGTAAGAGAAGAACAAGAGAAAGGAAATGATCTTAAATAAACCATGGCATTATTCACACATAGGAAGCAACGTGCCAAAAGCTGGCTAAGCAGGTGCAGAACAAGTGTGAAAATAAACCTGCATTTGGTTGTTTGCACACATCACTCAAAAACATTGCTCGATGGTGTTTTAACCAGTGGTGTATAAAGTTCCTGGAAGCCATACTCAAGTAAAAGTACAGATATCTTACCAGAAAATGACTTTGGTAGAAGTTGAAGTCACCGTTTAGAATATTACTTGAGTAAAAGTCTTAAAGTATGTGATATTTATTGTACTTAAGTACGAAAAGTATTTTTTAAATCTTAACCGTACTTGAAAGTAAAAGTACAAGTAAATGCAAAATGGAAAAGAAGCAAATAAATATATATAAAAAATGTTCATGCACAGCTTGAGTAGCAAGATTTTGTTCAGTTTTAACTCAATCTTCCCTTTTGTATTTTTGGTTAAGAATAAGAAGCACTTCATTCGGTACTTAGTGTCTTTTATTCCAACATAAGAAAACATTTTTGGAATCTGCATCTGAAATAGCATTTAGGTGTATTTACACAGTTTATGTATCTCAGAGGGGACATGGATGCATTTAAACTGCAGTTACAGATGCATAAATAGGCCTAATGTTTTGTTTTTAACAAAACGTTGAATACTGATATTGGAAATGTTTTATAACATGAAAAAAATAGTCGAAATGTGAAATTAAAACCGCTAGTAGGTGACAGCAAGTGACTGTTAATAAGTGAGTCATTGAGATTCAACCGATTCATTCAAACGGCTGATTCATTCAGGAACAAAGAATTTGACTGTGTTAATGAGTGCATCACTGAATCATTTATTTAACCGATTCGTTCAAAAAGTTGATTCACTCAATAAGTGAACACCGTCCATAGAAACGCAAAACAGCGCTGTGTGACCTTTGTTTGGAACTATTTGCGTTGGCAAAATTGAGCAAAAACAAGCAACATTATGTCTAAAATGTAAGTCACTTATTGCTTTAGGCCTACTGAAATTGTATAAAATGATTATTAAATGTGTTCATGATTATATCTGCAGAAAAACTGTACTCTTTGTGTGATATAGATTAAGTTAACCATATTAAATGATATAAATATAAAAAGCATACAGAAGCATTTTGCCGTCTAGAATTTAGAATGCCTGGAATTTTGAGTTTTTAATTTGGGTTTTAATTAATACATCAACTTGAATGCACTCTGTGTGTGATTTGGTGATAGCCTTGATAATGTCAGATCGCACATCATTACAACAACACTTATCATATTATGGCAGCTATGTAGCCTATAGGCTATCGCACACCCCTGACTCGACTTGAGTGGGAAATGAATCATCCGCGGTTGTGTGTGCACTTGTTTGCACGTGAGCAAAGGTGTTAGGAGTCTAACTTGCAAACGCCAGACCACTGATTTGTCAAACCTGCTTTCTTGCACTCCATGTTCTTGCCTACTCCCAAAAAATACTTAAGTACTGTAACGAAGTATTATTACTTCGTTACATTACACCACTGGTTTTAAATATGGCTGAAGTACTAGTGCACTGCTTTTTTATGTGGAGTGTCACTATAATTTCTGTTCAGCTGACTCAATGAATGCCTTAACTTTCTTTGTACTCTGCATAAATATTTCCTCCACAGATCACAAGAAAAAGCCTTGCACCAAAATAAATGCTCCTACCGATTTATGTGCATTTCTTTTGTAGAATGTTGTTTCAGAGTAAATGATCTCTTCTGTACATGTTGTATCTGTTGCAACAATAATGACAGACATGATAAAATAACAAAACTCTAAATAAAACATATTTGAGAATTATTGTTTCGTTTTCTGTAGAACACTCTTTCATGTTATTCTAATGTTAATAATATTTATTTATTTATTTTTTACAGACGTATAAGCATTAGGTCATACTTGCCTTCTTGGTTTACTTTTTTAGGTTTCCTGCAGGTGCAGAAGATCATGACTGCAGCAACAATCAACAGAAATCCAGCAGCAGAGATTAACACTGTGTACAATATGGTTAGGCCGTGTTCTGTAACAGACAAAATGAGACGTTTGTGTGAATGAATCTGTCAGCCTGATCCACAACAAATGCTACATGAAATGTTAGCACTATGAGATAAAATGCTAATATCACCACTGTCCAACCTGTATATGTCTGACAGAGTCTGCTGATGTCCAGATGTGTGGTCTGGTTGCTGATGGGATTGTTGAGCACACAGCTGTAGGTGTTATTATCCTGATATTCCACCTCCAGAGGTAGAGAGAGACTGATGCTGAGATCAGACTCATTGATGCTGGACATTAAACTGTTTCCTTTGTACCAGGAGAGAGTCACATGACTCACATTCACCACTGAACACAGCAATGAACAATATGATGATGATGATGATGATGAAGCACAGTCTCTGCTGATGACAGGAACAGGCAAATGAGCTATTAGAGAGATATTAAAAGAGATATTAGAGAAGTTCATTGTGGCAGACAGTTATGTTCATCACTCATATGACGTTGGCAACCCCTCTCTCAAACAAATTCCCATTTAAAATGGAATTGAAGTATCACTATTGAATTACTTTTGAATTAGTTGATGGACCTTACATAAAAATTACATAATTTATTACATAATTTTAATAAAACTTATTTCTAAAATTAAAAGAAACGTATTCATGTGTGTTGATGTGTGACAGGGTTGAAACCACATTAGTTTTATGTATTGATTTATAGTTTTACTCTTGTCCCAAACTGAGACTTTCAGTTTTCTAATATGAAAATCCATCAGAAAAGTATTAATAAACATGTCTAAGACTATAAGGTGATTTAAACTAGTTTTCAAAAATCTATTGTGTGAAAATTATTTCTGTACTATATATATTTTTATATATCATTCAAATTTTAGATATAATTTTATATAAAATATTTTTATTTCTTTTACTACATGATCATAAAAAATTTAAAATAATTACAAGATTAATATGGAAGTTTTAATGTAAATATCACAGAATATTTTCATTATGCTTCATTTCCAGTCGAGCTGTTATTGTCAAATTATGCACATAGTGCTTTGATGTATTACACAGTCAGCAATATTATTTCAAGTTTAACATTTTTAAGATGCTTATTTTTCTTAAAGTCCACAGCCAAAATTAATAATTGAAGCAACACTCGCAGATGAAATGGAGTCAGCAGGGTAAATAATCCTCTACTCACCATAGACAGTAAGATTGAAGATGTTGAGCGGTGTCTCTGATCTTTTGCTGGTTATGTTATAAACTCCTGAGTCTGTGGTTCTGGTGTTTGTGATGCTCAGAGATACAGTCTCATTGTCCAGCTTCAGTCTGTCTCTGAATCTCCCACCGGCTTTATCATCATAAACCATGCTCTTATTGTTTTTTCTGTTGATATGAGCGATGAGAATATGTCCAAATCTCCACATTATCTGATCTTCTTTCTGTATATCAGTATCATTGATGTTCAGAGTGGCAGAATCTCCCTCCATCACTGACACTGACTTCACTTCATCAACACCAAACACACCTGAAGAACAAATATTTACTCTTTGAAACTATTTGAAAATATCTCACTGCAATACAATTACTGACTCTGCGCTCAATGTATAATTTCAATGTATAATTCAATAATGTGCAATAAATAAACCCTTTGATGTGAGTGGAAGAGAAAAGTGTTAAAATGGACATCACAAACACAAAGATGTTTTAGTGTATTAGTCTGATAAAAACACGCATGCACTGCTCCTTGTTTACGTTCAGAGGAAAGCTTCTTTGTATTCTCCAAAATGGTGCTAGGGTGACGCAGAGAATAATTGTTGAATAAAGTTGTTATTTTAGATTTTTTTGCACACAAAATGTATTCTCGTAGCTTCGTAAAATTAGGGTTGAACCACTGATGTCACATGGACTATTTTGTCAATGTTCTTGGTACCTTTCTGTGCCTTGATGTGGTAGGACCCTTGCTGTCTATGCAGGGTCAGAAAGCTCTCGGATTTCATCAAAAATATCTTCATTTGTGTTTGAAGATCTTACGGGTTTGGAAAGACATGAGGGTGAGTAATTAATGACAGATTTTCATTTTTGGATTAACTATCCCTTTACTATGATTTAGTTTATATTTCATAATTTATTTCATATTTCATTTGACTCAAAAAAGCAATAAGAAATGTCCACTAACTTACAACTCAATATTCTAACAAATATAAGCACCCAAATCAATTGAAGTGAACTGAATCTTAACCAAGGCTTACAACAAATGTTTAAATAATAGCATCACATTATTCTGTATGATAAAATGTGGAAAGCAATATCACTAGAACATTAGAATAAACTAATAAGTCATAAAATAGGTCAAACATTGGCAGCTGTGTCTTATTTCCCTCACAGGGTCTTATTTCACAGATGCAATAAAGCTTTTATTCAGATAACTACAGGTGTAGAGATCACTTTCTCACTGAGCAGTAGTCTTTGATCTGGCAACTTATTTTACAAAAAACAAACAAGAAATACTATCATACAAATATATTTATTGACTGTTTGATTAATCGGAGTGCTTTTGTAAGGCACTACTCTTTGTAAAGCTGCTTTAGAAAGATTTGCATTTTGAAAAGTGCTACAAATACAATTGAAGAGAAAAAAAATACTAGTTACTTAATGTAGTTTTTAATATGTAATGTCTCCACTTGTTCAAGAACATCTCCACTTTCCTGAATATCTGATTAGTCAGTGTGTGATGTTGATGTTTGCTCTCTCTTCTGTTGATGGCTTCTGGATCTGATGTCATAAACCAACATAGCAACAGCAGCCACACCCACCAGAGCAGAGAGAGCCAATCGGATCACAGCTTCAGTAACACCACAGCAGAGGATACAGACTTCTGAGAGAAAAAATGAACACGATTAAAATAGATATACAGAACCCTGAAAGAAATGTTTGTACATTTTGGAGTTAACCCATTTAATTCCACCTTTCACAATAGTGACCGTAAAAAAAAAAAGGTTTTCATTTATGAAGCTCTAAAAACCTTACTGACTGATGTTTTAGAGCACTTCCTGCAAATATGGAAAAAAAAAGGGTCTCAATTAAATATGCGCAGTTTCACATGATTAGTGCAAATTGTCACATGACCAGAGCAGTTTATTTCCTGTTTGCACCTTGAGAAGATGATAACTGCATCAAAGCTCCAAAATAAAAGGCTAGTAAAGTATGTTAACATAAAGATATATGAAAAAGATTTTTGGTACACATTATTTTTAAGGTGTCTAGTATTAATATATGCATTCACATATATTTAGTTTTGTTGAGTGTGGTCATAGAATGAGTAAACATGTTGATGGTCACAATAGTGACCGGTGGGATAACAGTGAACTTAGGTATACAGTAAATCCAATTGCAGTTGTTAGTGAAAATTACACTAAAAGTTTGCAATGACAAAATATTGCACTAAATAAAAAAATTAAATGTTACCAAAAATGTACAATATTGATGTTGTAATACTGGTAGCACTAATATAAAAATTTGATGTTATATTTTACAAAAAAGTAAAAATTTTGAAATGCATTGATGGTTGCATTTTTTTTTTTGTCTTTTATCTCAGTGTTCCTATCAATGTTGCATACGTTTTTTTTATGCATAATAGTAACCCTAGAATGTGATCAAACAGTTTAAAATAGCTGGGCTAAGATATATAACAATTTTTATGACTGCAGAAATATGTTAATTCAGTACACACATTATCCCACCGGTCACAATTGTGACCGACCATTAAACACAATTTTAAACACACTTTAAAAAACAAATGACAAAAATAATAGATTATTTAAAAGTCAGAATTCACCTTATCCCACCGGTCACAATTGTGACCGACCATAAAACACACTTCCAACAAATTAAAAAAAATAATATTGATTATTATAATAAATATATAATAATAAATATTGATTATTTCAAAGGGTTACTAATGACACAACATATGGATATTTTCATGTCTGGGAAAAATTTGGGATTAAACGGGTTAAATGCACTGGATTGATGCACTTTGAGAGCAAACCATTTTCAATGACAAGAACACAGATACTGAGCTGCTCGTGTGCACAGTGTGCCCTTCGCTTTGACACTCCCAGCGTGAGAGACTAAATACTTATTTAATTAAATTGCTCTAATCCATATCACTATTTCACTTTTAGTTTAATTGACAGATGCTTTGCCAAACCAATGTCATAAAACATAACATATGTCATTATGAAATGTTTAAAAGTATTTGTCAGTTGAATATGGACAGATTACGGCAGGCCACCACAGTCTATTAATGGAAAACACTGATATAGACGGACCGCCACAGACATACCTGAACATGGCTGACAGAGTTCAGTGTTGAGATGTTGAGTCTGGTTGCTGATGGGATTGTTCACCACACAGCTGTAGGAATCATCCAGACACTCCAGATGTAAAGAAAGACATCTGTTGAGATCAGACACACTGATGCTGGACAATAAACTGTTTCCTTTGTACCAGGAGACAGTCACATGACTCACATTCACCACTGAACACAGAAACACACATTTGGACACCGATGATCCTGATGATGATGAACAATTCTGCTGTGGTGATGATGATGATGATGATGAAGCACAGTCTCTGCTGATGACAGGAACAGGCAAATGAGCTATTAGAGAGATATTAAAAGAGATATTAGAGAAGTTCATTGTGGCAGACAGTTGTGTTCATCACTCACATGACGTTGGCAACCCCTCTCTCAAACAAATTCATATTTAAAATGGAATTGAAGTTTTACTATTGAATTACTGTTGAATTAGTTGATGGACTTTACATAAAAATTGCATAATTTATTACATAATTTTAATAAAACTAATTTCTAAAATTAAAAGAAACTTATTTATGTGTGTTGATGTGTGACAGGGTTGAAACCAAATTAGTTTTATGTATTGATTTATAGTTTTACTCTTGTCCCAGACTGAGACTTTCAGTTTTCTAATATGAAAATCCATCAGAAAAGTATTAATAAACATGTCTAAGACTATAAGATTATATAAACTAGTTTTCAAAAATCTATTTTGTGAAAATTATTTCTGTACTTAAATTATATTTTTCTATATCATTCAAATTTTAGATATAATTTTATATAAAATATTTTAATTTTTTACTGCATGATCATAAAAAATGAAAAATAACTAGAAGATTAATATGGAAGTTTTAATGTAAATATCACAGAATATTTTCATTATGCTTCATTTCCAGTCGAGCTGTTATTGTCAAATTATGCACATAGTGCTTTGATGTATTACACTATCAGCAATATTATTTCAAGTTGAAAATTTTGAAGATGCATATTTTTCTTAAAGTCCACAGCCAAAATTAATCATTGAAGCAACACTCGCAGATGAAATGGAGTCAGCAGGGTAAATAATCCTCTACTCACCATAGACAGTAAGATTGAAGATGTTGAGCGGTGTCTCTGATTTTTTGCTGGTTATGTTATAAACTCCTGAGTCTGTGGTTCTGGTGTTTGTGATGCTCAGAGATACAGTCTCATTGTCCAGCTTCAGTCTGCCTCTGAATCTCTCACCGGCTTTATCATCATAAACCATGCTCTTATTGTTTTTTCTGTTGATATGAGCGATGAGAATGTGTCCAAATCTCCACATTATCTGATCTTCTTTCTGTATATCAGTATCATTGATGTTCAGAGTGGCAGAATCTCCCTCCATCACTGACACTGACTTCACTTCATCAACACCAAACACACCTGAAGAACAAATATTTACTCTTTGAAACTATTTGAAAATATCTCACTGCAATACAATTACTGACTCTGCGCTCAATGTATAATTTCAATGTATAATTCAATAATGTGCAATAAATAAACCCTTTGATGTGAGTGGAAGAGAAAAGTGTTAAAATGGACATCACAAACACAAAGATGTTTTAGTGTATTAGTCTGATAAAACATGAAAATAAATGTTGGAAATAATAAATATCAGAATTATGTTGCAAAAAATGCTTACCAGCCAGACTCCATGAGCACAAACAGATGAAAATAAAAGTGTCAACATTTTCCATTTTCTTCAAATAACAACAGACCTGAATTCAGAAAAGTCGACATTTAAAACAAAACTCAACAGAAATGTTCTAATAAGTTTTTGACAGCTGAAAGTGTCAGAAGAGCTGGAGAGCTGAGTGCTGTTGGTCTGTATTGTAGTGGTTTAGTGAAGCTCTGTAGTAAGTGTGAATAAACTGCTCCAGTTACACCTCCCACACAGTATTACACTATCAGCAATATTATTTCAAGTTGAAAATTTTGAAGATGCATATTTTTCTTAAAGTCCACAGCCAAAATTAATCATTGAAGCAACACTCGCAGATGAAATGGAGTCAGCAGGGTAAATAATCCTCTACTCACCATAGACAGTAAGATTGAAGATGTTGAGCGGTGTCTCTGATTTTTTGCTGGTTATGTTATAAACTCCTGAGTCTGTGGTTCTGGTGTTTGTGATGCTCAGAGATACAGTCTCATTGTCCAGCTTCAGTCTGCCTCCGAATCTCTCACCGGCTTTATCATCATAAACCATGCTCTTATTGTTTTTTCTGTTGATATGAGCGATGAGAATGTGTCCAAATCTCCACATTATCTGATCTTCTTTCTGTATATCAGTACCATCAGTGTTTAGAGTGACAGAATCTCCCTCCATCACAGACACTGACTTCACTTCATCAACACCAAACACACCTGAAGAACAAAAGCTTGTAAAGGTTTCGGAACATTTCATATTAAATCATTAACATTACTGACATTCATTTTAGAGCTGATATAGCAGTGCTTCAACAAAGAGCTGCATTGTGGCCTCACAGCCAGAAGGTCCTCGTTTTGGGTCTCGGCTGAGGAGGCTTTTCTGTGTGGTGCATGTTCTCATGGATGTTCTAGCTACTTACAGAAAAAAAGAAAACAGAAGGCAAACTCTTTCTGAAGACGTGGTTTAAACAGTCACATTTTATATTATTTAAAGAATATGAAGCTCTAAGCCAGTTCTGGTCACGAACACCCTCAGCACTGCTCATTTGTTTAAGCAGGTCTTCGGCACGTGTTTTTCTTTGCGAACATCTGATGTTATTTTATTTTAAAGAAGTAACGGGCAAGTGATTCAGGTCATATGATTGTATTCACACCAGGCATATAGGGTGTCAAAGGCAGTTGTAAACAGGATGTTAACAGAGGCCAGAGACAGAACAAGACAGACGCAAAGAGGAGAAGAGCATTTACTTTTCATCTGGCCTCTGTATAATGCATATTAAAGTAGTGTTTATAAGTGCAGCGCTGCTTTGTAGTGCTGCCACCTACAGTCAGAGAGTGAATTTGAATTTTTAGTAGGCCTATAATTTAACAAAGCTAGTCAGACCATTCTGTTTGCTTTAAATTTTGTAATTGTACAGTCCAACTTAAATAAAAAAATAACTCAATTAACAGTCATAGCTTTGACTATTACCATGCATGCGCATGCTTTGATCTGCACGTAAACAATGTGTGTGTGGTGCTGCTGACACAGAACACGCATGCACTGCTCCTTGTTTACGTTCAGAGGAAAGCACGCACATGCTTCTTTGTATTCTCCAAAATGGTGCTAGGGTGACGATAATTGAGAATAATTGTTGAATAAAGTCGTTATTTTAGGGGTTTTTTTGCACACAAAATGTATTCTCATAGCTTCGTAAAATTAGGGTTGAACCACTGATGTCACATGGACTATTTTGTCGATGTTCATGGTACCTTTCTGTGCCTTGACTGTGGTAGGACCCTTGCTGTCTATGCAGGGTCAGAAAGCTCTCGGATTTCATCAAAAATATCTTCATTTGTGTTTGAAGATGAATGAAGGTCTTACGGGTTTGGAAAGACATGAGGGTGAGTAATTAATGACAGCTTTTCATTTTTGGATTAACTATCCCTTCAAAACACTACACACATACAAAACTCTATCCAAACAAAGCATCTCTATAAAGTCTGTGATTCACTTTATGATGGGTTATTCTCTTTCCTCTGGCTGGCCTAGTTTCTCTTATCTCTTAAGAAATAGATTGTGGGGTCAGGGATCAGATAAAGTAGAAGAGAGATCTGTTTCTCTCTTTGTGGTGGGACAGTAAGATGAATGTGTGCAGGGCCCCTCAGGGTAGACAT
>NW_015552677.1:115896-133188 GCF_001515605.1 Sinocyclocheilus anshuiensis
TGAAGATGAACGAAGGTCTTACGGGTTTGGAAAGACAAGAGGGTGAGTAATTAATGACAGATTTTCATTTTTGGATTAACTATCCCTTTAATATGATTTATTTTTTTATTTCAATTTATTTCATTTGACTCAAAAAAGCAATAAGAAATGTCCACTAACTTACAACTAAATATTCTAAAAAATATATAATAGCCTCCCCCGACGAGCCGCCACTGATCACTGATAAGTTCCTGTGAAGTCCTGTCCTGTCGTGTCAAGCCCGGATCTTTCTTGTTCTCCACCCCAGTTATATCTGTGCCTAAAATTTAGTTTCGTTTTTAACCCCTTAACTGTCACCCCCCATTTTTAAAAATAGGCATGAAAGTGCACTATCCCAACTTAAATTGTTGTAATTTATGAACACGTTGGAATACAGACCTAAGGTTGGTCTCTTTTTAAAGAAGAAAATCAATTTTTTTTTAAAAACGTTAAAGTATCAAAAAGAATTTTTTTAATGCATTTTTCTGTAACGAATGTCTAGATTTCTCTGTCAATATTACTTCAAATCTATCTCAAAATAACCACCAAATATGGAATCCTGAGACTCAGACCTCATGAATATTGGGCTTTGTAGTTTGTTCAGATTCATATTCAGTATTAAAAAGCTTAAATAGTGGGAAATCAGCATCTAGACAGGATATACTTTATGAAATTTTACAGAATTTATATAGAATAAACCAAACAGGAGTAAGAGTAGAGTTTTTATGGATACCTGCCCATGTAGGTGTAGAAGGAAATGAGGAGGTGGATAAGCTGGCCAAGTCAGCATTGAGAAAAGAAGAGATTGACATAGAAATTCCTTTAAGTAAAACAGAAGTAAAAGGTATTATTAAAACAGCAGTTGGAAGTATGTGGCAAGACGTATGGAATAAAGAGTCAAAAGGGAGACACTTATTTAGTATTCAACAGAAAGTGGGGATTGAAAGAAAGGTATATGGAAACAGAAGAGAAGATACTGTTATAACCAGGATCCGTATAGGACACTCTAACCTTAATTATTCATTGCATATAATAGGACAAAGTGCGTCAGATAGCTGCAGTTACTGTGGAATAACAGAAACAGTTGAACATGTGCTTTTACATTGTGAGGCATATAATAGACAAAGAAAGCAACTTGTTGAAAAACTAAGAGATATGGAAATCAATGACATTTCAGTTATGAATATATTTCAGAATGCACAGAAACATCTAAGGGTTTATGATTTTCTTCTAAAATATCTGAGAGATACAGATTTGATTAGAAGAATTTATTTATTTATTTTTTTTTTTTTAAGTAGTATATAATATATTAGTTCATCGAGGCCTCACACTCCATCCCAGTAGGTGGGCGGAAATGCACCTTAAGCTGGTTTGCCAACCGCCATTAAACACAAAAGAAGAAGAAGAAGAAGAAGAAGCTCGTGAGCGCAGGTAAACCGAACTCTCGTCAGCAGCACCTGGACTGTCCTCTAGTACAGGCCGTAAGAAGAAGAAGAAGAAGAAGAAGAAGAAGAAGAAGAAGAAGACCATTGGGCGGTGACAACAAGCTGATCTGCATTTGCTGGACAAAAGTAAACAGCCTGGCTCGATTAGTAATACTGGGGACGGTTGGCAACAACTGGACTGTGAATGGACAGGAGATGGCAGAAGGAAGTGACGGATTTGATAGCGAAACAGGAAGAATGGAAGTAGGTAGCGGGAAATTTAAAGACTGGAATTCGGTAGACATTAAAACTAATCGAAAGCGTAGACGGCATAAACAAAAAAACATCTCAAATGGTGAGGGTACGGACAGTGATCAAGGAATTGGAGAAACTACAGTGGAAATCGATAAGCAGTACGGAGAATACAAAGTAATAATGAAGCTAGTGCAGGAAGGATCATCATTTGGTAAGTGGAACCCAATTCAACTTACAGTATCACTAAATAAACTAATAGGAGAAATTAAAAGTGCAAGAATTATGCGAAATGGAGCATTACTAATGGAATGTAATGACAATACCCAACAACAGTGAAAAGTTACCGTCTAGAGTATACATTGGATATATGAGTTATGAAGTCAGGCCATACGTTCCTCCAACACTAAGATGTTTCAAGTGCCAAAAGTATGGACATGTTGCAGCCGTGTGTAGAGGCAAGCAAAAATGTGGAAGGTGTGCAGGAGAACATGAGTATGGGAAATGTGAAGCAGGAGCAAATCTGAAATGCTGTAATTGCGGAGGTGAACATAGTTCAGCATACCGAGGATGTGAAATCAGTAAGAAAGCAGCAGAAGTTCAGAGAGTGAGAAAATCTCAAGGGATCTCATATGCGGAAGCAGTGAAAAGAGAACTGGTTCAGTCAGAAAGACCAAAAGAGAAGGAAACAGAAGGTATCACAAAGAGTGCATGTGATGGTTGTGCCAAGATAAAGGAAGATACGTTGATAGGAGGCAAAAAAGATTTTATCCTATTTATTGTAGATGTGATCAACTGTACAGCACAAACTGATAAGAAAACTGAGAAAATCAAGATAATAGTGAGATCAGCAGAGAAATATCTTGGAATTAAAGGTCTGGGAAGGGAAACAGTAGAGAGTATGTTGGAGGAGTAACTACTAGTTCTCAAATATGGGATGGAGATACTGCAGTACATTAAATATACTGCAGTGGAATGCAAGAAGTTTAATTGCTAATGGTCAGGAGTTCAAACAATATGTATCAACTTTACAAAATAAACCGCATGTCATATGTATTCAAGAAACATGGTTGAAACCAGAATGGGACTTTGTATTATATGGATATAAAGAAATGATAGGAAAGACAGAAGTGGTGGTGGTGTAGCTATTTTTTTGCAAAATGGAATTAAATATAATGTAATTAATATTGGGAGCGAGCAAGAATCACTAACAGTAAAGATCTGGGTAGGGCAAGAAGATATCACAATTATTAACTTTTATAATCCATGTGAAAGGCTTGTTTATGATAAACTGAATACTATTGGAGGACAAATAAAGGGTAAAATAGTTTGGTGTGGGGATTTTAATGCACATAGTACACTGTGGGGTAGTAGTTATACAGATCCAAATGGCATAAGTATAGAAGAGTTTATTGACGAGAAAAAACTAGTGTGTATAAATGATGGAAGAGGAACTAGATATAACAGTTATCAAAACAAGGAAAGTGTAATAGACCTGACCTTAACAACTAGGGAGATTGCGGGTACCACAAAATGGGATGTTTTAAATAAAACATTAATTGGTAGTGATCATTACCCCATAATGATTATAGTTGGAATAGAGGTAAATCAAGATGAATCAAGGAAAATAGCGAAATGGAATTTTAATAAAGCAGATTGGGATATATTTCAAATAATTAATAAAATTAAATATGAAGAACTTTTTAAAAGGCACATAGCTGAGGTGGATGAATTCAATGAACATCTGGTTACAATAATTATACAGTCAGCAGAGGAAGCAATCCCAACAAGTACAGAGGGAATGAGGAGAAAAAGTGTTCCCTGGTGGAATGAAAATTGTAAGAAAGCGATTAAAAATAGAAATAAAGTATTTAGACAACTGAAAAAACATCATTCGCTGGGGACACTAATACAATACAAAAGAGCACAAACAGTAGTTCGGAAAAATATAAGAACAGCGAAGCGTGTGTATTGGAAAATTTTTTGCAATGCAATAGGAAGAGAGACACAATTATCAGATATTTGGGGAATGATTAAAAGAATGACTGGCATAAAAAGGAAATATGAAATACCAGTATTAAATCAAAATGGGAAAATGGCAATTAGTGATATGGAAAAAGCAGAGATGTCATCTCAAATGGTGAGGGTACGGACAGTGATCAAGGAATTGGAGAAACTACAGTGGAAATCGATAAGCAGTACGGAGAATACAAAGTAATAATGAAGCTAGTGCAGGAAGGATCATCATTTGGTAAGTGGAACCCAATTCAACTTACAGTATCACTAAATAAACTAATAGGAGAAATTAAAAGTGCAAGAATTATGCGAAATGGAGCATTACTAATGGAATGTAAAGACAATACCCAACAAAATAAGGCCGCCAAACTAAATAAAATCGAGGGACAAAGAGTGGTCATTACAAGGGTAGAGAATAAGAAATTTGTCAGAGTTATCTCTGGGGTTCCTACAGCCGTAACAACTGAACAAATTAAAGACAATGTAACTGGAGCCAAAGTGGTTGAAGTAAAACGTCTGAAAACAACAAGAAATGGGGAGAAATGTGATAGCTTAGCAGTGATGCTTAAAATAGACAGTGAAAAGTTACAGTCTAGAGTATACATTGGATATATGAGTTATGAAGTCAGGCCATACGTTCCTCCACCACTAAGATGTTTCAAATGCCAAAAGTATGGACATGTTGCAGCCGTGTGTAGAGGCAAGCAAAAATGTGGAAGGTGTGCAGGAGAACATGAGTATGGGAAATGTGAAGCAGGAGCAAATCTGAAATGCTGTAATTGCGGAGGTGAACATAGTTCAGCATACCGAGGATGTGAAATCAGTAAGAAAGCAGCAGAAGTTCAGAGAGTGAGAAAATCTCAAGGGATCTCATATGCGGAAGCAGTGAAAAGAGAACTGGTTCAGTCAGAAAGACCAAAAGAGAAGGAAACAGAAGGTATCACAAAGAGTGCATGTGATGGTTGTGCCAAGATAAAGGAAGATACGTTGATAGGAGGCAAAAAAGATTTTATCCTATTTATTGTAGATGTGATCAACTGTACAGCACAAACTGATAAGAAAACTGAGAAAATCAAGATAATAGTGAGATCAGCAGAGAAATATCTTGGAATTAAAGGTCTGGGAAGGGAAACAGTAGAGAGTATGTTGGGAGGAGTAACTACTAGTTCTCAAATATGGGATGGAGATACTGCAGTACATTAAATATACTGCAGTGGAATGCAAGAAGTTTAATTGCCAATGGTCAGGAGTTCAAACAATATGTATCAACTTTACAAAATAAACCTCATGTCATATGTATTCGAGAAACATGGTTGAAACCAGAATGGGACTTTGTATTATATGGATATAAAGAAATGATAGGAAAGACAGAAGTGGTGGTGGTGTAGCTATTTTTTTGCAAAATGGAATTAAATATAATGTAATTAATATTGGGAGCGAGCAAGAATCACTAACAGGCTTGATATAATTTTAAAACTTTTTAATACAATACGGGAAACAAGAAAAATCCCTACAGTATGGAAGCAGTCTGTTATAGTACCAGTATTAAAACCTGGAAAAGATTCGTCTAGTCCCTCAAGCTATAGACCAATAGCATTAACCTCTCAGTTAGGGAAAACAATGGAAAGGATGGTAACAGATCGACTAACATTCATGTTAGAAAAGGAAAACCTGCTTTCACCATATCAAAGACATTAAAGTTAAATGACCAAGAACTTGAACAAGCTAGGGTAATTAGATTTCTTGGAGTTCTTTTAGACGAAAAGCTGACATGGAAAGAGCAAATCGATAAAATTAAATCAAAATGTAAGAAAATAAATAATGTCTTGCGTTGTTTGTCTGGACTAGATTGGGGAGCGACTAGGTCTTCATTGAGAAATATATACTGGGCTCTTATGAGGTCAACATTTGACTATGGGTGTATAGCTTATATGTCAGCATCAGAAACAAACTTAAAGAAATTAGACATAGAGCAAGCGCAAGCGCTAAGAATATGTAGTGGGGCATTTAAATCATCTCCAGTAGCGGCTTTACAGGTAGAAATTGGGGAGATGCCTCTAAGCATTAGAAGACTTAAACTTATGCTTGCATATTGGGTTAACATACAAGGGCATAGTGAGTTACACCCTACAAAGGCAATAGTACAAGAGTGTTGGGAACATAATAAATCAAATTTTAGGAGTTTTGGATGGATAGGAAGTGCAAAAGCAAGGAAGGCATGTTTACATACTATACAATACTGTCCAACAGTTCCATACTCTGACGTTCCCCCTTGGAAGTTTGTAATGCCCCCCCCCTCCAGTTTGTTCCACACTCCAGTCCAGCAGGTGGCGGTAAAGCACCTATTAGCTGATTTGTCAACCGCCAAAAACGCTTAAGAAGAAGAAGACGACCATTGGGCTACGCGGAATTGGGCTTCACTGTTTCCGCGGCTTGAAGCGGCCAAAATAACGTGATATTTAGGCACCGGAATGTGATTCTTACCGGGGAACCCCCGTCGAAACGCGATTGGGCTAGTGTTGGTCTAATTCGCGCTGTCGCGTACTGTGGTTGAAACAACGAGTATTAATAATATTAATAACATCAATCGAAATCAGATTTTGCTGGAATCTTAAACATTATGAAGAGCACTTACAAAATCGTTCTGATTTTGCTAATAATGTGTGGTAAGTTCGCGATTTTTTTATTCTTTTACACTTTCGGTTTCATTCCGGAAACCGCATTTGGGGCAATGAAACCTTACATCAGCGGTCACCAGACTCGGTGCTGGAGGGCCGGTGTCCTGCAGAGTTTAGCTCCAACCCTAATTAAACACACCTGAACCAGCTAATCAAGCTCTTACTAGGTATACAGGCAGGTGTGTTGAGGTAAGTTGGAGCTAAACTCTGCTGGACTCTGGCCCTCCAGGATCAAGTTTGGTGACCCCTGCCTTAAATTAACAATGAGGATCAAGTTTGGTGACCCCTGCCTTAAATTAACCATGACTTTTACTACAAATAGAACCAAAAAAAGAAAAATGATTACTATAGTTAAAATATGGTAACCACAAATTAACCATGGTTTTGTTACACTAACCTGTTTAACCATGGAATTGATAGTTAAACTGATTTTACAAATTGTAATTAATAAAAAAAACACTTGTAGTATAATAAAACCATGGTTAATTTTCGTAAGGGAACAACAGGGTATGGCGACTGCCACAATGTTGTGTAGGTTATGAATAAATTAACTCGACCCATGTTGCTTTTGGTGTCTCAGGCAGAATGGAAGATGAACCAAGACCAACAGTGTTAATGAGACAAGACTTGGTCATGAATAAATCTTCAACATCATTACCACCAGCTTTGTATGAGTTTAATCTTTGAGAAACTGTTTCTGTTTGTTCTGCAGGAGTGTTTTATGCTGAAACAGATGAAGTGAAGACAGTGATGGAGGGAGATTCTGTCACTCTAAACCCTGATCTTACTCAAATACAGGGAATTGTCCTGCTACTGTGGAGGTTTGGAGATAAAGGTTCCACCATTGCTCAAATTGATGGAAATGATATCTTATATGAAGATTATGAGGCATTTAGAGGCAGACTGCAGCTGGATCAGACTGGATCCCTCACCATCACAAATGTCAGAACCAATCACTCTGGACTTTATAAAGCAGAAATCAGCCACAACACTGGAACCTCATATATTAAGTTTAGCGTTACTGTCTATGGTGAGGATATTTATTTATTTTTATTTCTGAATAATTAGATGTTTTCAAGTTTCTTTTTATGCGTTATTCTTAATTAAACAGATTCAAAGTGCTGTTGTTCTGAATATCATCACAGCTGCGATTGAGCTGCAGGTGATCATGTGACTGATATTCAGTACAACAGCACAATGAAAAGTGCTAGAAAGAAGTTCATACAGAGTGGCTTACATTTGATACAGTACATAGACATATTTTTAGTTTCAGCCCTTCAGCAACATTATTGAAACCATTCAAAGCGAGATTGCTTGTTGTATAGAGAAAATAATTGTAATTCTATGTTTTGAACACAGACAAGTGCAGTGATACAAACAAAAAAAAGTTCCTCTGTTGTGACATGAAATAAGATGCCTCATGTCCAATCAAATTAGTAAGCCAGCTGTAACTGTTCTACATGTCAAACTGACCCTATTATTACTTTTTATTTTATTATGACTTTTATTAATCTGCATATGCCTTATTTAGTAACCATAAGATGAACTAATCAACTGTAAAGCTTCATATTCTAGTGCCAGTAACAGTGTTCAGTATATTTATTTTCTGTCTGTGAATCTGATTCTTGTAGAGTCTCCATCTGTTATTGCTGGGGCTGAAGCTGAAATGAAGAGCGTGTCAGTGAAGGAGGGAGATCCTGTCATTCTTCAGACTGATGTTCCTCAACTACAAGGAGATGAGCTGATAGTGTGGCGGTTTGGAGATGAAGAAAAACTCATAGCTAAACATGATATAGAGGCCAAGAGCTCACCATTATATTATGATGAGAGATTCAGAGACGGATTGAAACTGGACCATCAGACTGGATCTCTGATCATCACAAAAACCAGAACCACAGACTCTGGACTTTATAAAGCGAAGATCAGCAGCAACAAACAGACTTCATACAATAGATTCACTGTAACTGTCAGTGGTGAGCATTCAAGTGTTTTGAAGTAATGGTTGTTTAACACCTGTCTGAGATTAATTCAGATGATGTGACTTTAAAGGGCTCGGATCATGAGAAATCAAACCTTCCTTTAAAATAGAAAAGCTTCAGTGTACAAAACTGTTATACAGTAACTTTCAGAACTCAAAACATATACTAGTGTTATAGATCAGACACACATTCACACTAATGACTGTCTCTCTTTTATCATTACAGAACCAGGTCTGTCTCCAGGTGTTGTAGCAGTGATTGTTGTTCTTCCACTGCTAATGACTGCAGCTGCTGGCGTTTTATTTTATCGTCGCAAGAACTCTGAACTAAATAATCAAAAGTGTAAGTATTACAGATGATGCAGCAAGAAAGAGAAAAATGAACTTTGTTGCATGACAGTAGATTAAACTGCTTAAACTGCACATGAAGCTTTCATAATAGCAAGACTTGCCTAGTTCACAAGTCATATGGAGATTTATTGTACATTTCTGGTGTTTCAAATATTATTTTTGATCTTTCTGATGGTCATAAACTCATTGCATGGAAAAGAGCTGCATAAAGACTCTTTAATATCAAGCCATACAAGTTTGGAAGAAGATGGCGAGTAAATAATGACAGATTTGTTTAGTAATTTGATGTGTTATGTCTCAGTGTTTCTGTCATGTTCATCTGTTCATTCACATATAATCTCCTAATTTTCTTTCTATGTGCTGCTGTGACATGAAGCGAAAATCTCTGAACGACAAAATGAAACATGCAAGTATTACAGCTGATAGAGACAGAAAAGTGAACTTGTACTTTGAAAGTGAACTTTATTGTGCTACAGTTGTCTAAATGTAAAATATGCTTTTTCATTGTCAGTAATTATATATTATAAATGTTCCGCTTTTATTTGATTTAGTGTAGTAGTTAAAGGCACAATATGTAAGATTTTTTTATTAAAATATCCAAAAACCACTAGAACAGTGTTATATATTTTGCTGACTTGTGTACTTACATTATCCCACATGTTTCGAAGAATGTTTAAATCCAGAGAAATAAGCAATTTTAACTAGTGACACGGACCGTGTCCATAGTGTCATTGTGTCGCCTGCCAATGACTTCATTACCCCTCGATTTCCGGTTTTGTTTTGTAGAAAACATGGAAACACCAAAGACATTTTAATATGTTGTGCGTTTTAATAGACCGGTGATGACCGCACAGAGTAGCATTATAACAGATCTTTCAAATGTATCTAGTATGATAAAACAGCGCTGCTTTTTTTTTTCCCCACATACGCACGACCGGAAGGAGCGGAAGCGGTCAACTGTGGCATAATAAAAGCTCCGCTGCTTTCGAGCCATGTGTCGCACTCGTTCAGCGGCCTCGTTTCGCTTCGACGGCTTTCAGCCTCACCCTGCTTCACTCTACTACGTTAATAAATCATTAGCTCATCCATTAACATGATTTCTGCCCGAGTCCCGTCGGATTGCATCGGCTGTGGGGATGAAGACCACAACTCCCATGATTCCACGCTCGGCGTCATCAAACTACGCCTTTGCCTCTTTGTTTATTTTGAATACGCGCCCTCTAGCGGCAAAAATGACATATTGTGCCTTTAATGAATTGTGTGATTGTCCAGTATTGAGCTGTATGACATTGATACCTTTGAATTAAAATCTGAATCTTTGTTTAAACTGCTGAATTTACAACAACTACATTTAGATCCGTGTTTGATTGTCTTTTTGTGTTATTAGGGGTTGAGCATCAATCATTTTCAGTGTTTGTTGTGGTGTTGTTCTACTATTGAAGCTCACAGAAATATATAATTTCAGCAGCAGTTGGCATAAAATCATAGTCCTTTGCTCGGTTATCTTGAGTTTTATCTGGTGTGTGTGACTTACAAATACATTTTATGTGTAATCTCCTAATCTCCTAGTTTTTCTATTTCTTTGTGCTGCTGTGACATGAAGCGGGGATCTCTGAAAAACTAAAGCAAATGTGTAAGTATTACAGCTAAAACAACAGGAGAAAATTAGCGTTATTGCGCTACAGTAGAATTTAAATGTGTAATGATATTTCATCATCAATATTTGAGCAATTCCAGTGTTATGGGTGTGACATTTTGAATCAAAATTATAAATATACTTTCTCATAGAATGTATTCATTACCAATATATTGAACCGTCTTGTTTATATTTTTCTAAAGCCCTCGAGTCCAGACATCAGAAAAATATCAGTCTATAAATGTGTTGTATATTTTAGATGAGGCAAATACGTGACATTTTTGGGTGACAACATATTTTGTAGACTTTCTGTGAATTACAGTGCACAAACCAGAAGCAACAATCAACAGAATGGAGAAGGGTTGGCTCTCCACAGAACAATAAATACATATTTTATTTCAATTTTCATTTTCGCATATCGGAGGTAGAAACAGTGTTACATATAGAAGCCTGTCTCCACCACTGAATAAAAAAATTAGAAAACTACATGTGACATTGGTTGTACATGTACAACCTGTTTTATTGACTTATTTCCTTGGTTGAAACACTGAGACATAATACAATAAGTGATTTCAGTAAGTTCTTTTGTTTCTTTTAACATACTTTCTGATGTTCATGCATGTTTATTTTGTGCTATAACTAGTAGTAAAGAGGAAGAGATGATCGGTTCACTTGTGCTCCTCACTGCGGTCTGTCATGCCACATTAAAGAACATCAGAATTACATTTATAGTTTGAATTTTGTGATAAAATTGACAAAATTGGAAAGAATTGGACCGGACAGGAGACTTGTTATGGTTTAATTTTATTCAGGCAGCGTTATTTGATTCAAACTTTTAGGCAATTTATTTATTTTCAAAACCTGCATTTGAATTGGTATTTAGATATTTTTACAGACCTATTATTGTAGCTCAGAGGCGGAATTACTGATTGTTAATAAAAAGTCATGCAGATGATGAAATGATTATTAGAAGCACATGAAGAATCACGTATTATCTTCTCAGTGTTTCTGACGTTCATCTGTTCAGTCACTTATGATCTCCACATTTCTGTTTCTATGTGCTGCTGTGACATGAAGCCGAGATCTCTACACAACTAAAGCAAATGAGTAAGTTGAATTAAATATAAAAACATAATGGGTGTGACACTTAACTGATGTATAAAATATATAAATGAATATTTACTAGTTAATTATGTGATAAGTATTATAAGTGACACGTAACAATAAAGACCTCTTAGTTAATGTTAGGTAATGCATTTGTATGTTAGGTAATGCATTTACTAACATTATCTAACAATGAGCAAGACATATGTTTTATTTGGTAAATACTGTTTGTTTTAGTTGGTTAATACTGTTTTAATACTCTGTTACTATATGCTGCTGTGACATGAAGCCGAGGATTGTGAAAAAGTATTGCGTAAGTATTAAAACTGATACAGCAAGAGTAATATTGTGCAACAATAGTTCATACATGTATTATGACAACAAAGTTGATAACAATATATTGTGTTTACTTTAACTTCACTACATTTTAAAGAGAAAATTTATATTTTTACTCTGACCATTCACATGTAACTTTGTTCAATGTCATGTTTAGGGTGGGTAAATGTTGCTACAGTAACAGACTGGAGTGCCATATGAGGCAATATACACTATGTACTATGCACTATCCTCAACTGTGTATTGTGGGTCCTCAACTGCTTTCATAATCTGGGTAGCGCTCCCCATCTGCTATGTAATTAAAGCTGTGAATGAGTGTATGAAGTGTCCAGTGAAAATTACTTTTAAACGTAATGTATTATATTGCGTAACTCCCTAAAATTACGTTACTTAGTTACTTTTTATGGAAATGAATGTGTTGCATTACTTTTGCATTACTTTTCTAATCTGGGCTGGGCTTCCTTGTATGTGTTTTTTTTTTTTAATATACAAAGTTTTATTTTGGCAAATGTAAAAGCCCTTTCTATTTGCATGTGTTTTTTCATTTGCAGTGCATTGAGTTCTCTCGGCCACTGTAGAAAACAAAAAAACTGATGTTACTTTTTTGGAAAAGTAACTCAGAATGCATTAGTTCACTAGTTACGTAAAAAAGTAATCTGATTATGCAACTCGTGTTACTGTAATGCGATGCCCCCAACACTGTGTCCAACATTCCACATTTCTTTTTTCTTTTCTTTTTTTGGTTAATTAAGTGCATCATCTGGGTATTTAAAGTGCACTTTATTATTAATATTGTTATTGTTATTTAATTATTTCAGTCATAGTTCAATAAAAAACTAGCCAGTTAACATACAGCTTTACTATAAGTCAAGATGTAACATACCGTATTGTTAATACAAAGTTATTTACATGATTAAGTGATTATTGAAGCACTAAAGAATCATAGTATCTTCATGTTCATCTGTTTCTATGTGCTGCTGTGACACATGAAGCTGAGATATCTGAACACCATCAAACATGTAAGTATTACAGCTGATACAGCCAGAGAAAAATAAGCTTTATTGTGCTACAGTAGGCTAAATGTATAATCTGATTTTTCATCATCAGTAATTATACAGTATATTATAAATGTTCTATATAAATTTACATGACACGGTAAATGCTGTGGAAGTACTTTTCACATTAATTTACATTAATGATGGCTTTTACTTATGTTCACACATACACCATTACTGTAATTCAGGGGTTCTGAACTCTGTCCTTCAAGTATTGATCTAATCTAATCAAACACACCTGAATAAGCTAATCAAGGTCTTCAGGATTACTAGAAAGCTACAGGCATGTAAGTTTGATCAGGGTTGGAGCAGGAGAGTGGATATCGAGGACCAGAGATGAGAAACCATGCTGTAATTGTTACTGATCATAAATATAAAGTCGTACAGATGACGGAAGTGATTATTAGAAGCACATCTCAGTGTTTCTGTCATGTTCATCTGTTCATTCACTTAGAATTTCCTAATTTCTCTGTTTCTATGTGCTGCTGTGACATGAAGTGAAGATCTCTGAAAAACTAAAGGAAATTTGTAAGTTTTATAGCTCATACAGACAGAAAAAAAAAGCTTTATTGTGCTACAGTTTAAATGTATAATATTTTATTGTTTTTTTTACCATTATTTCTGCTTGTGTTTGATTTAGTGCAATCATTAATGAAATGTTTGATTGTCCAGTAGTTTCTGTCATGTTCATCTGATAACCCCACTTATCTCCTCATTTCTCTTTGGTTGTGCTGCTGTGACATGAAGCGGATATCTCTGAACAACTAAAGCAAATGTGTAAGTATTACAGCTGAAGCAACAGGAGAAAATTAGCTTTATTGTGCTACAATAGAGTATAAATATACAATATAGTTTTTCAAACTTTTGTTTGATTTAATGTGGTATTGAGGATTGAGCTGCGTGACATTAATATACTGGTCACTGTTATGATTGGTTAATGTCATTGCATAGGAAAACGTGTCCCTCACTATTGCATAAGTGTTACAAAACCATCACTTACAAAATTTATGAAAGTGTTAACTCACGGTTTGTGATGCAGCTGCTGCTTCATCTTTCAACAGAGTTTCTTGCAAGCTCTCCATAACACTGCCTCGTTTACAAATCGAAATGTTCAGAACAAGCATAATCCTTCGATGTGATCCGGGATGTCATTAAAAATAAACCATCCACTTGTTCCTGACGTTGGCATCTTTTTTGAAATCTACAGAGACACGAACAAGCTGTTTAAACTGGATGCGTGCGTCAAAGTGAACGCTCAGTGTTGACTTGCCAGTGATTATAATTAGTTCCATTTCCTTTTTGCCACTGCTGCTTCCCTTTATTGTTTTTCCAGCACTGCTAAAACTTTCCAAAATGCAACTGCTTCAGCCACAGCTTTGTTTCTTTTGACTGAGTAGATGCTAGAATGGGTTTAACTGTATTTTGATTGATGAGACCGTGGTCTTCATAAGGAACCTGTTGAGTCCATGTTCAATCCAACATCAGGCCAAGGTTCTTCCTCTCTTCATCTGCTGCTAGCCCTTCATGTTGCCTTTGTGCTCTTATAAAAATGAATCCCAAAAGCGATACGCATGCATCAATCCTGCGTCACAAGTTTAGTTCAGGAGTTGTGGCTCCTGCAGTTTCTATAAAGAATCACTCTTGAAGTCTTGGGGTTTGGATGCCAGAAAAATAGACTTTATTATCAGAGATAGTGCAGTTGAGAGGCTCTGCAGAGAATCTCCTGAGTCTGTGTCTGCACAATCTTTTATAGAGGATTTCCTTCAAGGCGTGTTCCATACATTTCCTACATCATGTCATTGTTTACCTTTTCTTGGCTACGCCTCCAGTCTGCTTCCTGCAAGCAGACTGGAGGCCACAATTGATGTTACGTTAAAGGAAGAGGCCCATTATATTTTTGGTCAAAACAGGATGTGCAGCTTTGCGATAAACCGAATGTCTGCACATTCCATTCATGCAGGCCTCTACACACACAGGCAGATACATGCTTATAATAGTAGACTAACTTGATACATAAATGGCTATATTCACGTTGATTATATTTGATTAATTTATATTTTGATCAATAAAAGCTCTTCATAAATGGCCTTTACCTCAGAACAGCTGCTTTCTATGTTCTCTTTCATATCTTGGGAAGCCTCATCCAACAATATTTCCTTGCCTAGTCTTGCATTATACATCCATTAGATCATTTATATACTGTATTTATATGGTATATTAATTACACATGTTTTTAGTGTTTATGCAATGAAGGAGTTACTCTAGAATGGCAAGAGTGTGAAACAGATACACTGACAGAAAGGGAGGGATATATACAACTTTTAATGATCTAAAATAATTGGATTTAATGATCTATAAGCATGTGTAAAGCAATATAATTTTAATTTCATTTTTTTGGGTGAACTATTCTTTTAACGCTACACAGACCAGTATTATGTCAAAAGATCAAGGATAATTGTATTACTCATGTCATGACCCCTTTAAATCGCATTAATGATGCCTAAACTAATGTTCACACAAAACATTACAGTAATTGTTACTGATAATTCATATAAAGTCATTAACATAACAAAGTGATTTTTAGAAGGACATGAAGAATCACACAGTATCTTCTCAGTGTTTCTGTCATGTTCATCTGTTCATTCACTTCAAATCTCCTCATTTCTCTGTTTCTATGTGCTGCTGTGACGAAGCGAAGTACTGTGAACAAGAATTGTGTAAGTATTAAAACTGATATACAGAGAAAAATTAGCTTTATTGTGCTACAATGTACAATATAGTTGTCCATGTATATATGACAATGCTTAGTCATTTAGTGTTTCTGTAAAAAAATGAGGTCAGAGAACTTCATCTGTTCATTCACTCATAATCTCCTCGTTTCTGTTTCTATGTGCTGCTGTGACATGAAGGCAAGATCTCTGAACGATTAAAGCAAATGTGTAAGTATTACAGCTGATACAATCAGAGAAAAATGCTACAGTATAGAGTTAATGTAGCCCTGATATAAAAATGTCTTGGATGTGACACATCACTTAACTGATGTTAAAATGTATATAAATTAACATTAACCAATAAGTGCTGTGGATGTCTGTTGTTAAGTCATGCAGATGATGAAGTGATTATTAGAAGCACATTAAGAATCATACAGCGTCTTAGTGTTTTTGACATGTTCATCTGATCACTCACTAATTCTGTGTTTCTGTGTGCAGCTTTGACAAAGAAAGGGGAGATCTCCGAACAAGAAACACGTAAGTATTGCAACTGATACAGGAAGACATGTGTTTTAAGTACTATACTTAAAAGTTATTTGCCAATGGTTAGTAATTGTCAAAAAACTCAGTCGTATCCATCAATAAAGGATCAGCAAATGAAACTGTGACCACATATATCATTAACTTAAGTGAATGAAAGGCAGTAATCAGCAATATGCATTCACACAAATAACTTTAATGTTTCATTGATACAGTTTTAGTCGTATGTAACATAAGGAACCGATTAAATGTTATTTGAACCAGTTCATTGAATCAAACTGTCCGAAAGAGCCGGTTCACGGAAATGAATCGGACTAGGCATTACTATCTTAAAGGGACAGCAGTCTAATAAACCTGCTGCTGTCTGTATCACTGTCAATAAAACAACAAAAGATGAACCGATTTAGGCAGGCTTAGGGAAGCATATTGGGATATACATTTTTACAGATAAATAAATTTTTATAAATCACCGTCCCCTGCTTTTACATCAGCATTGTTCTTAATGACTTACTTAAAATTTGACTTGAGTCACTTTTCATACAGGTCTCTTTATTTGTATTTAAGGACACTCTCAGCCTCCTGAACCATCTTAATGCTAATATCTATTAACTTTAACAAATAAATGATGAATTTAACTAATATAATGTAATTCCGTGTGCAGCTTTAATAGATGAAGTGGAGATCTTTGAACAAGAAATAGGTAAGTAAATTAAATTCTATTTAACCTAAATTCATTACTTCAGACTTGTGTGCCCTCTAGAAGCTTGCATTCTGCAAGTGAACGACGCATTATTGTGCCATCCCAAAGAGGCACAGAATCACTTTCACTGACTTTTACATTAACTGTTACCTCCTGGTGGAATGACCTGCCCAACTCAATCCGAGCAGCTGAGTCCTTAACCATCTTCAAGAATCGGCTAAAAACACACCTGTTCCATCTTTATTTGACCCTCTAACTCTAGCACTCTCTATTCTTTTAATTGTACTTTATCTATTTATCTTCTTTTTTTTTTATAAAAAAAAAACAAAACAAAACAAAAAAACACTCGCTTTCTATTTTTTCTATTCTATCTACTTGTTTGTCTTTGTGTGTGTGTATATGTGTGTATATGTGTGTGTATGTGTGTGTATATGTGTGTGTATAATATATATATATATATATATATACACCTTGCTACGTGTACTGCGTTAGG
>NW_015552677.1:133684-135846 GCF_001515605.1 Sinocyclocheilus anshuiensis
TAGGTTCACGAAACGGTCGTCCATAAAATGCATTGCTGTTCTGTTGTAAGTAATCTTAAAGATTCCTAAATGCATGTACTTTCGGATGGCCAAATAAAGTGCTTTTGCTTTCGCTTAGAAACACACACCGTCTCCCTGACATGGGTGCTACTAACTGCGGTTACTGAAACCACGCCTTCTTTCTTTGCGTGAACATTTGGGCGGCATTACGCAAATATTTCCACATAGTGAGGTAGATATGTGGGGGCGTGTTAGAACGAGCCGTTTTAGGGGGGTGTGGCAGAGTCTTAACTTTGATAAAGAATATCTCTTTGGTTTTGAGACTTTAGTTTTTGCAACTTCAGGGATCTTATCTATGCACAATCAGCTTGTAACACTCCAACGAGAAAGCAAAACTTGAAATCGCATCATATGACCCCTTTAAATAAGAGAAGTTAAACAAGAATTAGATCGTGCTGTGTAAAAGTGTTGTGTAAAAACAATAGTCAGGTCATTGGCGCCCTCTGCAGGCATTTGATATAATACATAATGTACATAAGTTATTATTATATTGTTTTATTACATTATGTATTTTAACTGTTTTGTTCAATAAAACCATATGATTACTTGCTTTTGATATTTTTTATCTGAAACAATTATTATTGCCTTATTGCTATTATTTTAAGTCGTTTTAAAGTCTATTGTTTGCTTAGGTTTATCATCAGAATAATCGAGTGATTATTCTATTACCAAAATAATTGTTAGTGACAGCTCTATTCATTACTGTACTTAAATGATACCTTTACTATGATACATTCTTCCAGACCATTTAATTAAATGTGTGACTGTTAACAACAACAAAAACACCTGGAATTGCTAGTGTCGTCTCACATAGCCAAACCTTTGAGTTACGCCATAAAGTCTGAGCTCTCTCCGTTAGCGACCAATCACAGTTTGTTTTGTTCAACGAACGTAGAAACATTGGTTGTTCATTCAAGATCGGCATGCAAATTAAAGCAAATAAAAAAACAGGTGAATCAAACACAAATCTGACGTGATGAGCTTAGCGATGCACATTTCCCAACTGACAACTGTTAACTTGTAAGATTAGAATATTAAATTAGTATTAAATAAAAACAGAATGGGCAAATGTCTGTGACCCATAAAAAATACAAACACATATACATATTTAATGGGTTTATTTTAACATGTGCAAACAGCAGCATACAGAATAACAGAGCAACAGCAAAACCTGGATTCACGCATTGTCAAATTATCACGTGGATGCAGCTCTTCTGAGATCAGAGAAAAACAGAATAAAATAATTTAAATAAAAAAATAAGGATACACTAAATATTTTCACTTAATTTGCAAATTAAGTTGACAAAATGAAAACACATACCATATCTGTCTACCTGAGCTGCTGTATTTTATTATGCCTTTTATACAGCATTGCATCTTCACATAGAATACAGAAGGAGAACAGGCTCTTCACTTGACAGTATGTGTGTTTCCAGGTGCTGATGGCACAAAAGAAGAGACAACGAGATCAGAGATGGAGAAAGGTGAAAGTGAACGGTCCATTATTGTTGAAGATACTGCTATAAGTCAAGCGATTGGAGGGCCACGTGGGGCTGATGGGAGAATCAGAGACAGACAGGGCAAGAGCCTTGTAGTCCGTAACACCGGTACTGAACATACTGGAGTTTGTACACATGGTGAGTAGTTGTCTTTTATTTAATCTTTATCCACTGTCTGCGCTATTTATAGAAGTCCAGCCGTACAGTGACAAACAGGAAAATAATATTTCAACAAATCGACAGAATTCAATTCTGCTGTAAAGTAGCTCTAAAAAAGAAAGAGAGTGTTTATTCACTCTTAAGTGCACATATCCGAGGCAATTAATTTTAATGCGATTGACCAGAGTTCGAATCCACCTTTTGCCAAACTTGTTCTTTTCCTTGTCCCATCACATATCAGATCGGAAAGGCATTTATTTTCAATTAATAATAAAGTGTTTATCGGGTAGGTGTAGGGAGGGCTTTATTGTCCCAATAAAGCGTTATCCATTTAATAATTGTAATAAAAATAATTTACACTCAATGTTATTGCATACTGTTTTATAATGTACTACAATACTGAGGTATAAATATCTGCCACTTTGCTAAAGAAAATACTGCTAT
>NW_015552677.1:135984-154014 GCF_001515605.1 Sinocyclocheilus anshuiensis
TATATATTTTACACTATGATCTGTTCATATATCCAACAAAACCCCCTGAATGCAAACTGCCAAATAATCAGAAATGAATGTAAGTGAATGAAAGTGTGTTTGTCCTGAGAGAAATGGGCAAGTTGTAAATCTTTTAATGCCTCAAAAGATCAATGTGAACTTTACTTTTAAGTTTGCATGTTGGAAGGTGCATGACTTGAGTTCACAAACATAATGTTCACTTGTGAGAAAAGAGCAAGTGCTCAAACAAGATTTAACTTATAAAATGAGTCAGAAGTGCTAATGACAATGTGTTATTGAAATGATTTTGTACATTGTATTTCTAATTGTAATTTGATGGTAAATTATTGACATTCATTATGATTTCTTAGAAACGACTACAGACTTGATCTCCAGATCTTCTCTGTTTAAAATTTCTGAGTGTTTTCTTTCAGAATCAACAGGAAAAGGAGTGAATGAAGAAACATCAGTTTAATGGTATAAGCACGCACATATTGCAGTCTCCACTATTATTTTGTTGTTGTTCCATCTCTTTAGTTTTATTTTCTACTGTGAAACAGCAGCCAGGGCCGGTGTTGCCACCTTGTGGAAAAACTGATTAGTGCAAGACCAAGTCAATGCGCATGTGTACAAACTAATACACTAATAACAATATAAAACACACTACAATCTGATGAGCTGCTGAGTTAATGAATGTTAATCACATTGTCTGCATCTGTGCATTATTTTCGCCTACTACAGAATAAACCAGAAGTGGCTTCTGCTTGTTCTTAAAGGATGAATAATTCCAAATTAACTCCACATTATAATATACATGTAGCGCATCAATTCTACATGGTAAGACTGTTTAACTCTCCCTCTCTTTGCATGCGTGAGAAAAACACTGAGCTCTCTCAGCTAAGCAATGGCGAGTTGGGTGCCTTCACACTACAGTTTATGGTGCGTCAAATCTGCTGCGCATCCATTGAGATGAATTAAAATAGCTTGCCTAAAAGACGGAGAGTGAAACTCTCAAGCGTGCTGTGTTCAAAATGAGTGAATCCAATTGAAATATCTGTGTTAAACGTACACTTAGCATCTAATTCAAACGTTGGCGATTGAAATCTTAACAATTTCCCTGCTGGAAAAAAAAAAACATAGCTGGGTTTTGACCACTTCTTTAGCTAATATGGCTGGGAGACCAGCTAAAACCAGCTCAGCCAGGCTAGGAGACAAGCTTGACCAGCTCAGCCAGGTTGGTAGACCAGCTAAAACCAGCTACTTCTAGCTTAAACCGACTAAGACCAGCTAACCAGTTTAGGCTGGTATTTGCAGTTTTTTTAAGCAGGGTTAGCCAATGCCTAATGATAGACATTATTTTGTAAATTTAGTCACATATGCGAATTCTCGCATTGTGGAGGGTTGCTGTGTCTCTTGAAAAGCTTCTTTGGTTTCAGATGAAATGTCGATGAAATGATGAAACACACACACACACATATATATATATATATATATATATATAGTTGTATTAATGTTACACTACATAACTGTTACCCTTTTAACATAATTTGAATCTCATAACAATGTGAGTGCGTGTTGCTGTTTTATATGATTAACACTAATTAATGTTCTCATTCAACTTTGATCACGGTGTAAAGATTACATGACCTTCTCAAACGTTGCATGTTTTTATGCTACATCAAATAGTAATGCTTAAATATGTAATCCAAAGATATGTTTTTAAATGAATCTGGGGCTGGATTCACAACAAAAACTATTAAGAAATAAGTTCCATAATAAGTTCGTAAGAATGTTCCTTAGCGCAATTCTTGAAAAATTCTTAAGTTCTCAAATATGCTTTTAAGAACTTTTTTTTTCTTAAGATGAAAATGACAGTCTTTATCTGATTGAATAAAAGGCGGTTCTTGTTGAAAATTCACTAATTAACCCAATGAAAAACACATCAAGGATTGACTTTTTATGCTGCCTGCAGATTACCGTAATAAGCAGCGCACACACTATTTTTGTCATGACCTTGAAGAGCGTTTAGCTTCACATTTTTAATGCATCATGGTTTTGAACAGTTACGTTTAAAGAGCTTGTCTTAAGATGGATTGATCAACAGTCTGAGGTTGTTCTAACTTTAAGAAGCCATTTATGATGATTTTTAAGAAGATATTTTTCAAGAAATGTAATTTTTCTTAAGTTTTGTCTTAAGAACAATCTTACGAAAAAAAGATAAGGATATTCTTAAGAATAATTTTTGGGAATACAAATATTCTTAACTTTTTTTCTTAAGTTAGAAAGCAAGAAGAAAATAGCAGTTAAGAAGAAATTTATTTTTAAAAACGTTTCTTCAGTCTGGCCCCTGTTTATCCATCCTTTAATGATATGTGAATGTCAAATTATAAATGTGACCTGAATTTGGATATGATCTGTAAATAAAGTGAAACCATGAAGAAACCCAGAGGCTTAACTGTGTCTTGCACAGTTGTTCCTATGTTCCTATGGAGTCAATTGGTTGCTGAACAAGCCTACTTTACGGAGTAAAAACTACTCACGCAGTACATCTAAACTCTTCTTCTTTTTTGTGTATTCAGAATCTGTCTGTTAGTAAACTGTTTTTTGTTTCAATGCAAATTTGATTAAAAGCCTAAGTTATTTCTCTGCCCCCTGAGTAACGTCATTATGGTAGCTTTACATTTTAACCAATGTGGTTCAAACGATGGATCTGCGACAAAGTACTGCTCTGGTTACTAACGTAACCTTGGTTCCCTGAGATAACGCTACGTGGAATCACTCTTGGGGAAACTCTTGTTTTGGGGAACATATCATAGTGCTAAGAGCATAAAACAGAAGCCGTCCTGTGAGTCCAGCCCTATAGGATTGCCACCATGAGGGCCCTAAGAAACATAAGTTAACTAGTGAGGAGCGCACAAAGATCTGGTCTGTCCGAAATTGGCTAGAGCGCTCCACAAGTCCTGAGGGCCTGGACCGAGCACAGCAAGTTCTGGTCGTACTGGACCGAGCACAGCAAGTTCTGGTTGTCCTCAGAGGAAGAAAGAGCTAACAGAGTGATGACCTGCGCTATGAACAGTAGAGAGCACTTCAGTTAAGTAACCTAGCTTGGGTTTGAAGATAGCCTTACAGTCGTTTGCCCAAACTCCAAACAAGAAGTGTTCACAGGGAGTGCTTGCAAGTCACCCAGGTACTTGACGGACACTAATGCTAGCAGCGTGGGGCGGGACATGGGCTTTTAGCCAGTACTGAAGTGAATCTTAAGAACAGTCTGTGATGGGGGGCCATCTGGATATGAAAGTGAGCATCTTTCAGATCCATTGATAGAAACCAGTCCACTGGTCAAACTTGCGCGAGGATCTGCTTCAAAGTCAGCATCCTTAAAAGCAGAATGATCTGGGCAGACTCATCCATGGTGCAGAGGAGTTTGGCCTAGAAACCTGGAGGGCCACCATCGTATGGAGATAAATCACATGGCTGAAATGCCATAGGTTTGTGCAGTAAAATTTAACAAATCAGGCTTCAGTATTCAGAGAAAACCAAGTTTCCCCCGAGCATGATTCCATGCAACATGAAAGATCGTTTCGAAAGGGAACTACGATTTCAGGAAACAGTTGTCACTACACCGTTCATTTCCCTAACAATGCATCATACTACAGTTAAGCAGTTATCTATGTACGGAAAAAGAAATAGAGAAGCAGGTAAGACTAGTGGTGGTGCCGATTCTGTTCCTCCTCTGACTGCAGAGGAAGACAACGTTTTGGCCATCCTGGGGCCTGAGGCATTGAAAGGGATGACCTTTACTGTTAGAGCTTTTGAAGAACATGCTGTCATTCCCGAGAACTCCTCATGAAATTCAGCAGGCCAATCAAAAGTTCCACAACATTGCCAGCAACCCTAGAGTGATTGGCATTATTGATGGCAATCCCAGTGTCAAGCCCTGTGGTAAATGACCCCTTGTATATCTGCAGGAACGGTAATCCAGTCATTATTGTGCAAGTAGTGTGTGATCACCTGGGGATCTTCACTGATATTGTGGCAAAATGGCCTGGAAGCACACATGATGCATTTGAAATGCCAGTTTTTCAACTGACCAGGTGATTTTTCATTTATTTGGGTATATTGTCTATTAAAATAACATTTAGTTTCAGAAATGAAATTGTACAAATAAAGTGTGAGGACAACTCTGAATAGAACACAGCCTTGCTGCGGCGAAATCATAGGTGGAGAGCACAATAAACAGAATCCTATGTTCTATAATCATTAAAAATGTTATATATCAAAGCGGTGGTCAGTTTCTGCTCTGGTTATCTTACACACGGTGGTCAGTTTCTGCTCTGGTTATCTTACACACGTTTATGTGCAAATAAGCAGAAACCTCTGCACCTTTTTGCCACATGTGGATACTGAGAGCTTCAGTTTCGTGTGACACTGCTTACCAGTGTTTGTTCTAGCAAAAGCACATTAAACCACAGCATGTTCCGTTATTTTTCTGGTCTGTCCGAAATTGGCTAGAGCGCTCTACAAGTCCTGAGGGCCTGGACCGAGCACAGCAAGTTCTGGTCGTCCTGGACCGAGCACAGCAAGTTCTGGTCATCCTGGACTGAGCACAGCAAGTTCTGGTCGTCCTCAGAGGAAGAAAGCTAACAGAGTGATGACCTGTGCTATGAACGGAGTAGAGAGCACTTCAGTTAAGTAACCTAGCTTGGGTTTGAAGACAGCCTTACAGTCGTTTGCCCAAACTCCAAACAACACCTTTTTGCCACATGTGGCTACTGAGAGCTTCAGTTTCGTGTGACACTGCTTACCAGTGTTTGTTCTAGCAAAAGCACATTAAACCACAGCATGTTCCGTTATTTTTCCAAAAACAGAATGGGGAAAGAATGTGGACAGTTCCAACAAGGGGCAGTTATCATGATTTATTCCTTCAGTCAGGAATGAGCTACAGTTACAATCCTTCAATTGGGAATGAGGTACAGTGATGACATTCATACTGCATATTCATATTGCAATACAGTATTTATTTGTATAGTGCTTTTTACCACACGTTGTTACAGAGCAGATTTACAAAGAACAGAGCTTTACACTGCATTTCTGGATCTGATGTCATAAACTACAAAAGCAACAGCAGCCACACCCACCAGAACAGTGATGGCCAATCGAATCACAGCTTCAGTAACACCACAACAGTGAATTTCTGAAGGAGAAAATTAGGACTTCAGTTAGGTTGCTAAAGGAGGGTCATTTGTTTTGAGAGTTTTATTTATTGAATTTTTTATTACTGGAATTTATACCAGGTACCAAACAAATGCTAATATCAACACTGACGTACCTGAACATGTGTGACAGAGTTTGCTGATGTCCAGATGTTGAGTCTGGTTGCTGATAGGATTGTTGAGCACACAGCTGTAGGTGTTTTTATCCTGATATTCCACCTCCAGAGGTAAAGAGACACTGCTGATGAGATCAGACACACTGATGCTGGACAATAAACTGTTTCCTTTGAACCAGGAGAGAGTCACATGACTCACATTCACCACTGAACACACCAGTGAACAATTCTGCTGTGATGATGATGATGATGATGAACATTGTGAAGAGTCTCTGGTGATGACAGGAATGAGCAGATGAGCTGGAGAATACAGAGAAATGATTTAAAAATTAAGACGTCTCAGAAAAAATGGCAGAAAATCCATTTAGGATGAATTAATCCTAAAAAAAAAAAAATCTGAAATCTTGGGAAAATTATGCTTCTAGAACAACCGAAACATTAGAAGAATAACAATAACAATACATATAGCATATACAATATATTATACATATTTAACAATACTAACAGATACATTAGGTACATGTTTGTTCCCCCAACTAAGACCTAATAAATCTACTTCCAATCAACTTTTAAATTATAAGTATTTTAATATTATGATTTTGCATCAATAAAAGAGTCTGAAATGGACAAGTTACTTACAATAGACAGTAACATTGAATTTCTTGACTCTGTCCCCTGGCCCTCCCTTGATATTTAGTTCATAGAGTCCAGCATCTGTGGTTCTGATGTTCATGATGGTCAGAGATACGGTCTGATGATCCAGTTGCAGTCTGTCTCTGAATCGTCCTTCAGTACCATTAAATAATGAGACCTCATTGTCATCTAAGAGAGCTATGAGAACACCTTGATCTCCAAACTTCCACAGTATCTTATTTCTCTGTGTTACAGTAACATCAGTGTTTAGTGTGACAGATTCTCCCTCCATCACTAACACTGACTTTATTTCATCTGTTTCGACGCCAAACACACCTGCAGAAAAATAAGTTACAGACAAATGAAAAATACCTGAGAGAAAAGAGCACTAAGCACTACTTAAATTTATAGACAAAAGCTTTTTTAATTTAAATATCAATTTGTAAATAGTAATTTTTCTCTGTCAGGAGTTTGACATGTCCAGATATGTTTTAAGCTAATAACAACGACGCGTGCTTAGAAGACAGTAGCAAACAAGTGTCAAACCTGAAGCCATAATACAGACAACTTACCAATGAGATGCCACGAATAATAAAGCAAGGCAAACAGGCAAAGCATTTTCTTCTTTTCGTCTCCAGTATAGCCTATTAATTTTCAAAAATAAGAGAAAACTCTTAAAAGTCCACCAGATTTGTAATTACATGACAGATCATCTGAGAAGATCTGTCCTACGGTGAAGTGATGTTGTGAAGGTCGACAGTCAGTGAGAATAAACTCGCCTTTCACTTGTGTCAAGTTAAACCCAGGAAACACGAAGCAGGACTTTCAATGGTGTAGTTTTTCCCCTTTTCGGACCTGAGTTACGTGTTCCTTAATGAAACTTTAATAAGCCTTCACCCTCTTCTTAACCCTCTGGCCCTCTTCGTTTAGGAGTCACACTTGCCTTCTTCTCGGTCAAAAGTGACCGAAGCCTTGAAATGTAACTTTTTTTTTTTTTCAGGAAAATCAATGTAATATATTTTTGTTCAATAATATTTTATTATTATTATTTATGATGTTGAGGGAATTTTATGATACTATGCAATATTTATACAATTTTAATGAGCTATTTTCTCCATTAGAATTAATATATATTTTTATCTCTGTATTTATTTACTATTTTTTAATAAATGCAATATCTCACATTAAAATAGAGTGAAGGCATTTAAAATACAGTTTTTGAAGTGAGAATTGGGCCATCTGGAGGCATTAAAAAAATAAAAACTTGTGTAATGTTGCGTAACCTCTTGTATTAGCACCCTGTATAGATATATACAGAGGCTTTTGGATTCCCGTTGTTTTTTAGACATCATTTCTTCATGTTTTTAGGTTTTACATTTAGCTCTATATCTAGACATTATAAAAGACTACTTTTTGTCAAGGTTTAGATATTTTTGGTTAGATAAGTAATGTTAGGCTAAAATATGGTAAGATCAAACACAACAATTATCAAACAGTAAATTTAAGAAAAAGAGGAATAAAAATCAAAATAACCATAAATAAATAGAATTGTAACTATTTACATACAAACAGTAATTATTTTATACATTGCTGCAAAAGGGACCAGCCGCGGAGGGACCCTTTACAAAAGGGATTGATTTTATTTCAATAAAAGCTGTCTGCAGTCTTACCAGAGAGAGAGAGAGAGAGAGAGAGAGAGAGAGAGACTTTTGTTGTTTGTTTTCATTTATTGATTTTATTCAACATATTCTCACAATGTGCTCTGTTGCAGTCTTAGTCGCATTTCGTCTGCTAGTGGCAGTCGCATGGAACTTTCAGTTTGGTCGTGAAGCAACCGCTACCATCCGCTTATGAATAATCTGAATGATTTATGTGAATTAATATAATAGGTTAATGAATGTATTAATATATCCACACAAAACAAAACGAACCTGAGGCTTGAGACCCTCTTAGATGCATGTATTATTTAGCATGCATTTTTTAAATGTTTTTATTCTGCTTGAGGCATGAAGTAAATTGAACAACATATAAATAGCAAAATAAAAAAAAATAAAAATAAAAAATAGAACTATGTGAAAGTCATATGTGGTGTTTATATAACAGTTGTAACTTGGCGTGTCCAGGTTGGTCAAAATTTACTCATATGAAATCATTACTTGCTCATATGATCATATGATGATGATTACTCATTACTGACTCGTTTCAGGTCGAACTTTTTTTAATGCTTTATTTGAACATTCAAGTTACTACAAAATTAAAACATAATTATTAAGAATAAATGCAATAGAAAAAATAAGTCATTTAACAATCAACATCGCAGCTCAAAACAGAAACAGCTAGAAATATATAAATTAATTAAAAATAAATAAAATAATTAAAAATGCCTAATTAGGCCTACTCAATTAAATATATATATAAATAAATATATATATATTTAATTGAGTTAATCACATTAATTAAAGAAATTACATGTTCTGACTGCTTTTTTTTAGAGAAATCTAAATTGTACTCAAATTATATTTTATTTCTGCAACGGCCCTCACCCTCACCGTGATGACGTCATGTGTTCAGCTCGCACCTTTGCGCTCGTGCGGACGCGGTGAGTATAACGATGAGGGTGTGTCTCACAAACGACCGAGATTTATAGCCACAACCTTTAAAGCCACAAACTCATCTCTCACTCAACGTCGCAGCAATATGAAGATCGTGTTTGCAATGTTTTTATCCATGTTCGTCATTGACGGTAAGTGATTGAATTCTGATTTTCTTTAATGCTTTCGGTTTCACTTTCCTCCAGGATTACCTGGCCTGCGTCACAAATGCTGGCTTCAGATCCTCATTAATTCATTAATTAGCATTAAACAAACTGTGAAGTCTGAGTGATTCATTTTACATTAATATGCTAAAAATTCATGTGATATCACTGAAATACAACACCAAAATAATCAGGCAAACCATTTAAAGGCTGCAAATAACTCTTGTCCTTAAGACAGCGATGATAAACACACTACCACTCGCCTTAGCTGCTACATTTATTACGTTATTAAGTTAATGTAGCAAACGTTTGCTCCTTGTTAAATTTCTAATATCCCCCTATTTACTTAATCCTGGTGCTGACACATATTTATTTATTTCATTTATTACTAAAATTGATTTAACAAGAAAATAAACTCTTGAGATTTCAAATTTAAAAATCAGGTTGCTGGCCAAGACAGGCAGCAGACTTTATTAAAAATAAAAACATTTGAGCATAGGACAAATACATTAATTCACTTATACAAACAATATTTAAAAAATATCATTTTACCCATATTTGTAAAAACGTTTGGGATGTTTGAATCCCGAAACGGGTAAGGGCTTTTGAATTAGTAATAAACCATAATGCTCCATGATAAACAGAATGCAGCTACTGTAAACAATGCTTAAACAAAGCGCCTGCATGTAGATAATTTCACAATAATCCAACACTGACAAGAGAGTAGTAGCCACCAATATCTTTCATGCTTTAAAAGAAAGACAGGACTTAACTCTGAAGAAAAGCTCAACTTCAACATTAGTTTCTTAACAAGTTGCTGAACATGAGGCCCAAAAGAGAGGGAATCCTCAATTAAAAATCCTAAATATTTATACTGTGAAACCATTTCTATCACCAAGCTTTGGCGAGTAAGCGAGCATGCATTTTTTGAGGGTGTAGACAGTCTATTTGAAAACTGGTGGTGTAGGTTTTATTCTGAGTAAGACATTGCAGACATTTTCAAATATGAACCTGACAAAAGCTTTTATCCAAAGCAACTTGCATTGCTTTCAAGGTAAACAGTGTTAGTTCATGCACGTCTAGAAATATGGGGACCTAAATGTGATGTCATTTGATAAATCAACAAAGAACTCAGTATCTCCGACTGGTTCCGTTTGTTCTGCAGGTGTGTTTGGTGTTGATGGAGTGAAGACAGTGATAGAGGGAGATTCTCTTACTCTACAGACTGGTTTTATTGAAATGCAGAAAGATGGTCTAACAGAGTGGAAAGTTAATAACACTAACATCGCAACAATCAATAAAGGAACTGGTAAAGTTGAATACAGTGATGATAAACTGATGATGATGTTTAGCGGCAGACTTAATCTGGATCAAACTGGATTTCTCACCATCTGGAACATCAGAATCAAACACTCAGGTGAATATAAAGTAGAGAGTATCAGCAGCGTAGGGACCAAATCCAAGACGTTCAAAGTTATTGTGAAAGGTGAGTCAATTAAATCTGGACGACTTTGTGAGAAAATGCAAGCTGAAATAGTTGACTGTTAAGAGAGAGTCATCACTGTGAAACTATTTTTGCAGAATCTCCACTCAAATCTGTTGAAGATAAAGATGAAATAAAGGTATTGTCAGCCACGAAGGGAAATTCTGAGACTCTACACACTGAAACTGAACTACAGAAACATGATCTAATACTGTGGAGATTTGGAGCTGAAGGATGTCTCATTGCTAAAGGTGATACAGAAGACAATCATACGTCATACTATGATGGTGATGATGGGAGATTCAGAGGCAGACTGGAGCTGGACAGTGAGACTGGATCTCTGACCATCACAGACCTCGAAACTGAGCATACTGGAGAATTTAGACTAAAGATCATCAGCGACAGAAGGATCTTATTCAAAAGATTCACTGTTACTGTCTCTGGTGAGTTGCTTTATTCTTACAAATCTACTGTCTACTAATAATTTACATATTCAATGAATGACTGTCTCTCTTTATCATTTCAGAACCAGGTCTGTCTCCAGGTGCTGTAGCAGGAATATGTGTTGCTATTCTGCTGGTTGCTGCAGCAGCTGTAGCTGCTGGTGTTGTGATTTATTATCGAAGCAATCACTATAAAGTAAAAAGACTAATATGTAAGTCATACAAAAGTCATGCAGATGATGAAGAATCACACAGTATCATCATGTTCATTCATTTCTTCTGTTTCTGTTCTGTTCATTCATTTCATCTGTCCATTCATTTCTTTTTCTATGTACTGCTGTGACTTGAAGCGAAGTTCTCTGAACAACTAAAGCAAATGAGTAAGTATTACACCTGGTATGAGAGAAAAGTGAGCTTTACTGTGCTACAGTAGATTTTAAACGTGCAATATAATTTTTATAGTCAGTTTTTTTTATCATTTTCACTATACATGCTCTGCTTGTTTGATTTAGTGCAGTGATTAAGTTTGTGATTGTTCAGCAGTATAAGCTGAATGACATTCATATACTCATGACTGAATCTCTTTGTTTAAAATGCTGAATTTACAAGAAACTCACCTATAATTTCCTCATTTCTGTTTCTATGTGCTGCTGTGATATGAAGCAAAGCTCTCTAAACAACTAGAGCAAATGAGTAAGTATTAAAGCTGATGCAGCAGGAGGAAATTTTAGCTTTATTGTGCTACAGCAGAGTTTAAATGCATAATATGATTTTTTTTTTTCATAGTTGGTATTTTTTTCTGCTTGTCTGTGATTTAGCACAATAATTAATGATGTGTGTGATTGTCCAGTATAGAACTGCATGTCATTAATAAACTGATGGCTGAATCACATACAAGTGGTAGATACTGACATACAACCAGTGGTAGATATATGACAGGCTTTTATTTCGTTACTGTGCTTAAGTACATTTTCAAGTATCTGTATATTAGAGTATTTTTATTTTAGAAATCATCACCCGCTTTGAGACGCAATAGCCCGATTCACAAATGAGCTGATTCTTTTCAATTAACCTGTTAGATCAGTTTGCAAATCACACTGAACCATAGGCGAAAATGGCCGAGCACCAATGGAAATGGAAATTCCAGGAACACAATAGCCACTTTTCCACTGTCGGGCCAGTGCGTGCCAGGGCTAACAACGAGCCGGGGCGGTGCCAATGGCCTCGCACCTCAAGCTGCGAACCCAAAATCAAGCCGCATTTCCTCTGTCCTGTTTCCTACTGTAAAACCCACCCTTAACACGCCTGTCTTACAACCCCAGCACTTCACCAGCGAAGGGAAAATTAATAAAAACTATTATCGTAAAACGAACTAGAAATTGATGTTTGGCCCTTATAAAGACTTAAGACTTCATCATTGCTATTTTATATACCAATGATTTACGATAAAAATAGTAATTTATTATTTTGTGTCAGCATGCTAAATCAAAATGATAGTTATCATTGTTTCACATAAAAAGAGAACACGCATACTTGTTCAGCTGCAGATGTTCCGTTTAAATGTGATGACAGGAATGCACAAAACAACTCCATTAGGGCTTTTAAGTCCAAATGCGTACACATATAGCACAACAGAAAAATACTGATAAACCCTTGTATGTTTCCGTAAAATTTCTTTAGAAAGAATGAGAATGTATCTTAATTTTCCACGATGTATGTAATCTGAGGAGGTTTGAGCGCTGTCTCCCATCTCACTCTACTGTTATCCTTTCAGCCAAAGCAACAGAGGAAGCTCACAGACCGAAAACCGGAGTTATGATTTACACGGAGTATATAAAATGTATGACATGTGGATGCAGAAGTCCAGTATAAACAAAGACACATGGAGAAGAGAGAACAAATATGAAACAAAATACACGATTATAATCATATATGATTTGTCTAAGTTCTTCAAGCTGGTATTTTCATAAGCATAACGTGTTTTTATTAAAGCGACTGTTAGCATATGCTGCCAATATCGTATAATACATTGCTGCCTCATAAGGTGATTAGAATTCCCATCGGGTCGCAATCGTAAGTTAATTCAGACACTCGCTGGTGTCTGAAAGTGAGTTTTACCATTAAAATGGTTTTAAATGCCTTAATTGTTGATTCAAGTTGATAGCTTGGGAAAACATGGGAAATGAGCAGTGGTGCCAACTGTCTCTAACTCGGATAAACTGCGCCTTTGTTCATGACCACACCTCTAGCCCCACTTGGACTGCTTTGGCCCAAGGTATTCAGTGGGCCGAAAAATCCCTGGCCACTGGCCCCTAGGAAGCCCCGATGAGGCACGATGAAGCCCCGGAAGTGACAGTGGAAACACGACTGGCCCTGGCACGCACTAGCATGCCCGCATTTGGCCCAACAGTGGAAACGCGGCTGATTTCAACCAAAGGGGGCCTGCTGAGGATGAGATGAGAATGAGCATGAAATGTAAATTTGCACTTATGCATTAAACAATTCTGAACCAGTTGCATTTGTTCTCGAGTCAACAACTCAGTGATTTCTGACATGTTCATCGGATCATTCGCTTACAATCTCCTCATTTCTGTTTCTATGTGACATGAAGCCAAGACCAGTGATAAAGAACTGGGTAAGTATTGAAACTGCAGCAAGAGAATTTTATTGTGAAAGAATAGTTTAAAAATGTTCTATGAAAACCATTTTTAACCTGTCTGTGTGTTTAGTGCATTACACTTTCCTCAGGTATTTTGAACAGTAGTTTGGCATAGATTTAAGAAAAAAAAAGTTTATTTAGTTTATTTTTAATAGCGTAACAGATCACATCAGAGGATTATATGTTTGTTCTGAGCATTTGACTGCAGATTGTTTTGTAAATGAGGCAGCGTAATGGAGAGTTCTCAACTTTTGTTGAAAGCTGAAGCTCTCAGCTGTATTGTATCTGACAGCAGCTGCATTACAAACTCTAAGTAAATGATTTCATAATGCTTTGTCTGTAAATTATGGTTTTATATGGATACTGTTGTCAAAACTGTTTCCTATGCAATGACATTAGTCATAAGAGTGGGTGTTTACTGACAAGCCTTAAAGGACCCAACCATTAAAAACTGATAATTTTACAAAGATGGGAAAATCCATGTCATGACCCCTTGCCTTCTGAAATAAAGAGATAGGATAAACATATATGAGATAAGATAAATCGATGATAATAGACACTGCAATATTCCTTAAAGAAATTGTTAATATTCTTGTAATTGTCATTAATATAAAGTGATTATTAAAAGGACACGAAGAATCACACAATATCTTCTCAGTGTTTCTGACATTTTCTGTTCATTCACTTCCATGTGCTGCTGTGATATGAAGCCAAGATCTCTGAAAAACTAAAGAAAACGAGTAAGTATTAAAGCTGATACAAATAGAAAAAAATGCTTCAACGCTTCAAAAATGCTTCAAAGCTTCATTGGAAAAAAAAATAGCTTCAACAGTAGTTTAATATTAAAAACGTCACAAATGTGAGACAAACCTGAACTCGTGTTAAAAAAAATTATAAATTAATTGCTGTGAAAAGTATAGTTTTTTTGATAATTCATGTTAGTGATGAATTTACTAGTCTTCACACACAGTATTATTGTAATTATGTATCATTAATAAAAAGTCATGCAGATAAAAAAGTGATTATTAGAAGCACATGAAGAATCATAGAGTATCACCTCAGTGTTTCTGTCATGTACATTTGATAATTCATTTATAATCTCCTCATTTCTCTGTTTCTATGTGCTGCTACAGATGAAGCGGATATGAGTGAAAATGACAGAAGTAAGTATTAAAGCTGAGCTGATACAGTGAAAGTAACAAAAATAGCTTTACTGTGCCAGAGTATATCTTGTGTATAATAAGATTTTTCATAGTCAATATTTATATTTTCATCAGAAATTCTGCTTTTCTTTGATTTAGTGTGATTATTACTGAAGTACTGAGCTGCATGACATTGATATACTGATGACTGAATCACGTAATCACATACAACATTACTGTAATTGTTACAGATCATAGATAACAAGTTGTGCAGATGATGAAGTGATTATTAGAAGCACATGAAGAATCACACAGTACCTTCTCAGAGTTTCCGTCATGTTCATCTGTTCATTCACTTATAATCTCTTCATTTGTCTGTTTCTATGTGCTGCTGTGACATGAAGAGGAGCTCTCTGAAAAACTAAATCAAATGTGTAAGTATTACAGCTGATACAATGAGACTTGAGACTTAAATGTGATCGTCCAGTATTGAACTGTATGACATTAATATACTCATCATGACTGAATCACATGCAACATGTAATAAACAACATTATATTAATTGTTCATGATTGCTAAAATGCTAAATTTACAACAATTACATTTAGATCTGTGTTTGATTATGTCTGTTTGTTATTAGGGGTCGAGCTTCAATCATCTGTATAGTGTTTGTTCATGTTGGATTGTTCTTCTGCTGTTGAAGCTCACAGAGCTTCAAATTTAGCAGCAGTTGGCATAAAATCATAATCCTGCTGTCCTTTGCTCTGTTATCTTGAGTTTTATCTGGTCTGTGTGACTCACAGCTGTATTTGTTTGTGACATTTTGTGTCATTCAGTGTCACGACACTGAACTAAAAATAATATTCATTTGCATTGACAAATAAAGGCTATGAAAATGTTTTTTAATTCCCATTAAGGATAATTTTAACTAATGTTCACAAATACAATATTACTAGAATTGTTACCGTTTACATCTGATCACTTATTTAAAATCTCCTCATTACTCTTTCTATGTGCTGCTGTGACATGAAGCGGAGGACTATAAAAAAGCATTACGTAAGTTTCACAGCAGATACATCAAGAGAGAAAGTAGTTTTATTGTGCTACAGAGTTTAAATGTATAACAATGTTTCATAATCAGTAATTAGTCTTTATCACTGAACTAATTTTAAAACAAATTAACATTGAGCAATAAATGCCGTGGAAAGTGTTGTTTATTCACATTAATGATGCTTTCACACACAACACAACATTACTGTAATTGTTACTGATCATTGATATAAAGTCATGCAGACGATGAAGTGATTGTTAGAAGCACATAATTAATCACAGTATTTTCTCAGTGTTTCTGTCATGTTCATCTGTTCATTCACTTATAATCTGTTTCATTTCTGTTTCTATGTGCTGCTGTGCCATGAAGCGAAGCTCACTGAACGACTAAAGCAACTGTGTAAGTATTACAGCTGATATGAGAGAAAAGTGAGCTTTATTGTGCTATTTTAAATGTGTAATATGATTTTTCATAGTTAATATTTATAATTTTCACCACAAGTTCTACTTGTGTTTGATTTAAGTGTGATTATCCAGTATTGAGCTGCATGACATTAATATACTCATCGTACAACATGTGATATAATACTGTATTAATTGTTCCTGATTGCTAAAATGCTGAATTTACAACCACTTAATTTAGATCTGTGTTTGATTATGTCTGTTTGTGTTATTTGGGGTCGAGCATCATGGGTTGTTCTTCTGTTATTGAAGCTCACAGAACTCACATAAAACAGAAAGCTGTATTTGATAACTCATTGTGTCAGTGTCTCTGTCATGTTCATCTGTTCATTCACTCATAATCTCCTTGTTTCTTGGTTTCTATGTGCTGCTACAGATGAACAGAATATCCCAGAACAACTGTGTAAGTATTAAAACTGATGCAGCAAGAGAAAATTAGCTTTAAGAGTTTAAATGTAAAATGATAATTTTTTTATATTCAATATTTTCACCACAAGTTCTGCTTGTGTTTGATTTAGTGCAGTGATTAAGTGTAATTGTTTTGTTAAGCTGAATGCCATTCATATACTCATGACTGAATCTCTTTGTTTAAAATGCTGAATTTACAAGAAACTCACCTATAATCTCCTCATTTCTGTTTCTGTGCGCTGCTGTGGCATGAAGTCAAGTTTTCTGAACAAGTTAAGCAAATGAGTAAGTATTACAGTTGATACAAGAGAAAAATTAGCTTCATTATGCGACAGTAGAGTTTAATATATAAATATCACAGGTGTTAAAAATAAATAAATCAATTGTTGTGAAAAGTATTGTTTTATTGACATTTTATGTTAGTGATGGATTTAAGTAGCGTTCACAAACAATATTACAGTAATTATTATAGATCATTAATTAAAACCCTCATCCGTCCCTCGGGTCATTTTGACCCGAAACTAATTTTGAAAGATTTTTTAAAAATCGAGCGTTGATCTTTATGGTATGAGACTTTGTGACTTTTGTCACACTTGAACCAGGAATACACTAAATTCAAGTGAATTCGAGCAGTTTGAGTGGGTGTTATAAAAAAATTAACAAAAGTGTCCCTCGCTGGTCATTTTGACATGCCACTGGAAAAGCATGGAATTTACGAAAAAACTTTTTTTTTTATCACACATGAGCATGGAACACACACAAAAAATGTTTAATCAATTCAAGGATTTTATGTGGGTGTGATAAAAAAAAAAGTAAAAGTGTCCCTCGCAGGTCATTTTGATCTGGCCATAGGAATGAATGGAATGTCCGGGGGAAAAAAAAACAGCATTTTTTTATTTATTAGATTTTTTTTTCCCTATACAAAATCTGACACAATCCAGAAAAGATGCATACCCGAACGAAGGGCTGAGACTGCAGAATGTCCCCGATGCAGGAAAAACCCACATACCCATACACACAGGCACACACACACACACACATATGGTACACACACTCCCATAGAAACACATTATAACATGTATGATGTTTCTGCTGGGAAATGACTGTCATTTTGGCCTTTTATTTATTTTTTTAAATTTTTTTTTACTTAACAGTTACATTTGAGTGATGGGGTGGAGACCAATGAGTTTATATCATATTTATATTTTTAAATGTATCTACATATTTATGAAACTGTATGAATATGCATATGTTTGGATTAAAAATCTGTATAATTTTTTACAATTTTTTTTTTTACAAAATATAGTTGTTTTTTTATGTTTTGATATATATCTGAAAGCCTTGAGCTATATCTGAAAGCTTAATCAAGCCTCAAGTTGGTGTAGTTTTAAAGATTTCACTTGTTTGGCTCATTTAAGAATCTCCATAGGATTGTATAGGCCCTTCTAGTGGCTGTAACCATAAAATGCAGAAATTGTGTCTTTCTTTGTTTTGTTTTTTTTTTGGTGAAAAAATTTACACCGATATGCTCATTTTCATAAAAATATCCAGAATTTAAGGTGAATAAAATAAAAATCACCAAAAAAAAATAACTATATAAAAAAAATAATAATATATATATATATATATATATATATATATACACACACACTGAACAACATTATAA
>NW_015552677.1:154086-182251 GCF_001515605.1 Sinocyclocheilus anshuiensis
ACGACGAACTGCAGTCAGGTCGAGACCCCGATGAGGACGACGAGCATGCAGATGAGCTTCCCTGAGACGGTTTCTTACAGTTTGTGCAGAAATTCTTTGGTTATGCAAACCGATTGTTGTCCGGGTGGCTGGTCTCAGACGATCTTCGAGGTGAAGATGCTGGATGTGGAGGTCCTGGGCTGGTGTGGTTACACGTGGTCTGCGGTTGTGAGGCCGGTTGGATGTACTGCCAACTTCTCTGAAACGCCTTTGGAGACGGCTTATGGTAGAGAAATTAACATTCAATTCACGGGCAACAGCTCTGGTGGACATTCCTGCAGTCAGCATGCCAATTGCACGCTCCCTCAAAACTGCGACATCTGTGGCATTGTGCTGTGTGATAAAACTGCACATTTTAGAGTGGCCTTTTATTGTGGCCAGCCTAAGGCGCACACCTGTGCAATAATCATGCTGTCTAATCAGCATCTTGATATGCCACACCTGTGAGGTGGATGGATTATCTCGGCAAAGGAGAAGTGCTCACTAACACAGATTTAGACAGATTTGTGAACAATATTTGAGAGAAATAGGCCTTTTGTGTACATAGAAGAAGTCTTATATCTTTGAGTTCAGCTCATGAAAAATGGGGGCAAAAACAAAAGTGTTGCGTTTATAATTTTGTTCAGTGTATATATGGATCAATATAAGCTTTCTGGACCAAAAAAAATAAATAAATAAAAAAAGTGTCATTTTTGGCCTTCGGGTAATTTTGACCCTCAAGGGACACTTTTGTTACAGGTTCGGGAGGGATGGATGAGGGTTTTAAAAAGTAATGTTGAGAATGAAGTGATTATTAGAAGCACATGAATAATTACAAAGTATCTTCTCAGTGTTTTTGACATGTTCATCTGATCACTCACTTAAAATCTAATTTCTGTTTCTTTGTGCAGCCTTGACAGATGAAACGGAGACATCTCAACAAGAAACTGGTACAGGAAGTGTGAAATGTTTTTTGTTGTGCAACAAGAAATGTTTAATGAAAAAGGGGATCAATGCTTTGTTAAAACCCATAAGTTTGTAGAAATATGGTTCAAATGCTTCATTACTGTACAGTACAGTTTTTGTACATTTGTAGTATAAATATGGTTGACTTTTACTTCACTGCATTTTAGATAAAGTTGAGACTTTTATTCTGATTTTAAAGAAAATGTATACTTTTCTTTATGTAATGTATTACATTTCTCCAGACCCTTTCATGTGTGACTGCAAACAACAGCAAAAAAAGACCTGCAAGAAAAACTGTGTGGGTCATTGATAGTGTCGTCTCACATAGACAAACCTTTGAGTTACGCCATAAAGTCTGATCTCTGTCTGCTTCAGTTGGCCTGGTCTCATTGTTTTAAGTAGTTATAAAATTTACAGGTGCAAAAATATACTACTTGTGCATTTGGATAGATGCTGAACTGTATAATACATATAGCAATACTCTATTCTAAAAATGGCAGAAAGCAGTATCAGAGTAATCCAAACAACACTGTTTTACATTCTACGTCCTCTCTGACAGTTTACAGTAGTTTTGTGTGAAACTTTAAGCCATTAATTGCTGAAAATCCCATTCATGATCCACTTCAGGAAGTCGCACACATCTCATTCAAAAGCACACATCACCCGAAATACGTTTTGTTTTTGATGCAGCAAACCCAAACGAAGACATTATGAAGTTTGTGTGTTAGATCAAATCTGATAAAAATAACAAGTATTTTTTGTGTAGTAATTTCAAAACTCTGATGTTCACATGCAAACACATTTGATGTAATGTCTGCTTTGTCTTTGTATTTTTTCTGTTTGTAGTTGCTGATGTCACACAAAAAGAGACACCGAGATCAGAGATCAGAGAAGGTGAAAGGAAACGGTTCATTGTTGTTGAAGAGACTGCCATAAGTAAAGCGTTTGGTGCTGATAATATATTGAGAGACAGACAGGGCAGGAAGAGCATTGCAATCAGAGCTGAAGATGATGAAGTTCAGAGTCAGACACATGGTGAGTAGTTGTCTTTTCATGTAATATTTTTAATATAAGAAGGGTCTTATGTTCATTGTTCAACTGTTCATTCAGTTGCAATCATGGGTAACACTTATCCAAGTTTTCAGAAGTCAAATTATAGATTCGTGTGAGGAACAGACCTAGATGTAGATCATTATTCACTGACAGTATCCCATCAGCTGAAGTCGTCAAATCTCATTTGCACTCACTTAAACCTGACATGTCTTAATGTCAGTGGCCAAACATCGTTGACAAGAAGAGTTCAAATTGAGTGACTATGAGATTTAACAGCTGACAGATTTTGTACAAAAACTAGTTTTAATGTGACTATCATGTCTAATAAGGTTTCATTGTCTAATTCATCTGTGAATGTTGTTAAAACAGGATTAGATGGAAACTCTCCTGGAAATGAACTAAACGAGCTAAAGGGTGAGATTTTGTTGTTTGCATGCCTGAACCTTCTTAATGCTCTCTCTCTCTCTCTCTCTCTCTCTCTCTCTCTCTCTCTCTCTCTCTCTCTCTCTCTCTCTCTCTCTCTCTCTCTCTCTCTCTCTCTCTCTCTCTCTCTCTCTCTCTCTCTCTCTCTCTCTCTCTCTCTCTCTCTCTCTATGTATATATATATATATATATATACACATAATATATATATATACACATACACATACAGTCAAGCCAAAAATTATTCAGACACCAGATTTTTTATTTATTTTTTTACTAGTGGGATAATAGTTCATTTATTTAAGTGAGGATAGAAAAATAAACTGTGACATATTATACCCAAGAATTCTTCATACAGGGGACTACCAGTAAAATTGATAACAAATTTGGGACCAAAAATTATTCAGACGCTTTGACCTGACCATGTTTTGCTTAAGTGTTTTTCTTTAATTGCTAATGTGACCTTTTTACACCACAGACTGAACAAAATTAAGCGTTGCTTGGTAATTGTTCAACAAAGTATTGATAGTTTAGTGTAAATATTGTCTTACTAACTTACATTAACAAACACATGCTGTGAAAAGTATTGTTTATTGTTAATTCTCATAAATGATGGATTTAACTAATGTTCACACATACAACATTAGTATAATTGTTACTGTTCAATAATAAAAAGTCATGCAGATGATGACGTGATTATTAGAAGTACATAAAGAATCCAATGCTGTTTCGCGACCAATTCATACATATCTTAAAATATGTAGGCTAGGAATTCTTCTCAGGGTTGCTGACATGTTCATCTGTTCATTCTCTTATAATATAATTTCTCTGTTTCTGTGTGCAGATTTGACCGAGGATGTGAAGATCTCTGAACAAGAAACACGTACGTATTACAACTGATACAGTAAGTGCACAATATGTTTTGTAGTGCGATAAGAGATGTTCAATGAAAAAGTATAGTTGTTGTATATAATGTAATGGATTTAAACGTCTTTTTGGCTTAAAACTGTGAAAACAGAGGTATTCAAAACAAGTGATGCAAGATTAGTCATGTGACACAATCCAGCGATCAATTAAAAGGGTTCAGTTCTGTATAGATTTGTTGTCAGCAAAATGGAAATCACAAACAGACCTTTACTTTCAAGGATATTTTCATTTTAAAGCTGCAAGAATGCTTGTATATTCGGCATAAATGTAATGCACAGGTTGCTCTACAAAAACGTTGAAGAAGCTCCTGCATTAAAGACATTTTATTTTTGTATTTAGAAAGCAAACCTTGTCTCTGTGTTTTAGGTAGGTATTCCCACGTAACATTTACAGGTACAACGTACTTTGTGCATTTGGATAGATGTTGAAATGTAAAGTACGTATAACACACACTAACCATTTCTTAAAGGGGTCATCGGATGCCCATTTTCCACAAGTTTATTTGATTCTTTAGGGTTCTTAATGAAAAGTCTATAACATACTTTGGTTAAAATTTCTCAGTGGTAGTGTAAAACAACACCCTTTTTACCCTGTCAAAAACAGCTCTTTTCAGAGCAAGCCGTTTTGTAGCATTTTCCTTTAAATGCAAATGAGCTCTGCTGACCCCGCCCCTCTCTTCCAAGCTGCTCTCTGAGGGACTGTTTACTTTAGCCTGCATTTAGCCTTGGAACTGGCTAACTAGCACGTTATAAAAAAAACTTATACTCACTTCTTCTGTAGGTGAAGCTGGATCATGAATGATTTGTGCAAACATAGGCACATTTAGGTAGATTGGGGCGTATTCCCTTCAGAAACAAACGTAATCCACTGAGTCTTCAGCGGCTCAGATGTCAGACGACGACTGCTATGTTCATGATTACATCCAACAACAGAACACCTCAATCGCTTACATCTGCTCCGGTGGTGAAACAATGGCGGACTGATGACAGCTCACTCAGGGCGGGTCTATGGTAAAACACCAGTGTCAATCAACAATCGGGGGAGGGGCCTGGGTCTGTGTGACGTCACACTGGCAGGAATCTGAGAACCGCTTGATTTGAGAAAGGGGTAATGATTTTAGGAGATTAAAAAAAAACACTGGGTGGATTTTTATCATTATAGGGTGGTTGTGTACACACACTGCCAACACACATTTATGTTCAAACAACATGTAAAAGTGCATTTCGCATCCGATGACCCCTTTAACAGTATATACAGTTTCTATTTCTGCTTATACAACTTCTTACAAGTCTCTGTTTCCAGGTGCCGATGTCACACAAGAAGAGACACCGAGATCAGAGATCATAGAAGGTGAAAGTGAACGGTTCATTTATGTTCAAGAGACTGCCATAAGTAAAGCGTTTGGTGCTGATAAGAGATTGCGAGACAGACAGGGCAAAAAGAGCCTTGTAATCCGTAAAACCAAGACTGAAGATGCTGGAGTTCAAACGCATGGTGAGTAGTTTAATGTAATATATTTTAACACAAGAAGGGTTTGTTTATTCAGTCGTATTCATGGGTATTCATAAAATAATGTTACAATTTTCTAGTTTTCATGTGACCATGTCTAATAAATGTAGATGTTTCATTGACTAATTTGTCTGTGATTGTTGTTAAAACAGGATCAGATGGAAAAGCTCCTGGAAATGAACTGAAAGAGCTGAAAGAAGGTGAGATTCTGTTGTTTGGTGAGTAGTTTAATGTAATATATTTTAACACAATAAGGGTTTGTTTATTCAGTCGTATTCATGGGTATTCATAATAAAATAATGTTACAATTTTCTAGTTTTCATGTGACCATGTCTAATAAATGTAGATGTTTCATTGACTAATTTGTCTGTGATTGTTGTTAAAACAGGATCAGATGGAAAAGCTCCTGGAAATGAACTGAAAGAGCTGAAAGAAGGTGAGATTCTGTTGTTTGCACTCAAATAAAAAAAATGAAAAATCCTCTGAAATCAAGCTGGCAGATAGTCAGAAATGAATGTAGGTGAATATAAGTGTTTGTCCTGAGAGAAATGGCTAATTTGTAAATCTTTTAATGCGTCAAAAGATCAATGTGAACTTTGCATTTGAGTTGACTGAGTTCTCAAATATAAATGCCATGTTCATTTGTGAGAAAAGAGCAAATGCTCAAACAAGATTTAACTTATAAAATGACTCAAATGTGCTATGGAAAAGCTCCTGGAAATGAACTGAAAGAAGGTGAGATTCTGTTGTTTGCACTCAAATAAAAAAAATGAAAAATCATCTGAAATCAAGCTGGCAGATAGTCAGAAATGAATGTAGGTGAATATAAGTGTTTGTCCTGAGAGAAATGGCTAATTTGTAAATCTTTTAATGCGTCAAAAGATCAATGTGAACTTTGCATTTGAGTTGACTGAGTTCTCAAATATAAATGCCATGTTCATTTGTGAGAAAAGAGCAAATGCTCAAACAAGATTTAACTTATAAAATGACTCAAATGTGCTATTGGCAATACGTGTTATTTAAATGATTTTCATTTCTATTGGTAATTTGACGGGAAAATATTGACATTTTGATTTCTCAGGAACAACTACAGGATTGATCTCCAGATTTGTCTCTTTTTAATTTCTGTGATTGTCTCTGTGTTTCCTGTCAGAATCAACAGGAAAAGACGTGAATGAAGAAAAACTTTTATGAGCCAAAAGGAAGAGGATGGATCAAATGAGTAGATATAGAAGAGCTCAGTTTAGTGAGATAAGACACGCCCACCAGTGTCAATCACTGTGACCTCATCAACATTTCAGTTCTTTCACAAGCCTCTAGAATCCATCCAGTCAAAGTGAGAACCCCATGTCTCTTGTGTAAAAAGCTGTTTTGGTTTCAGATGAACAGGGGAATGTGTTAATGAAATAATGTCATATATAACTGTATTAATGTTACACTACATACCTGTTATCCTAAGATGTGTTTTACCACAGAAGTATCTCTCAAACCATTGTATGTGCTGTACACGGTTAATGTCCTCGTTCAGCTTTGATCCCAGTGTCTCTAAAGATCACATGACCTTCTCCTCATGTGTAGAAATTAATCTGACTATATTCAGTATTCAGTGTCAATGTGACACTTTTGTTGCAGAAATTAACCAACTACTTTAAGTTACCGTTCTTTTTCAACTTTGCATGTTTTATGCTATATAAAATAACCATGCTTAAATATGTTATCCAAAGATATGTTTTAAAGGAAATCTGTTTCAACATCCTTTAATCAAATTACAAATGTGACCTGAATTTAGAGTGTATTACGTCCAGAGACGTATTTGTTTCTCTCTATTTAGCAGGAAGTAATTGCTGCCAACTGACTCCAATGATTGGTTGTCTGCTGTGTTTGGAGGAATTTATGCCTTGTTGATTGGGTTTCTCTTCAGTGTTATTGTATTAACACTCTTGTTGTAATTGGTGTTTATGAAAAAGAAATACTTTCTGGTTTGTAAGCTACTATTTGTTTGTGTATTATTCTTAATTCATTTATATTATTTTTGGGGGGAATTGGTTAGTAGAGTGGTGGGTGCCATTTTTTTTTTTTTTTTACTTGTTTTCTCCTGTTCAAGCTATTTGGGGAGTTAGTGTATTTTGTTGTATTTTTCTTTTAATAGTTTAGTTAGTTTTTCTCTCTACTGGTTAGAGGGGTTATGTTTGTTTGGCCTTTGCCTCCTCTTGAATCCTTGTAATCCTCTGACAATCACAAAATAAAAGAACTTGTTTTTGATACTGAGTTGATTTTGGTCATTGTGAAAGCACTGGGATTGGGAACCGGACCTTGTTGCCTCCACACATCACACCATTTTATTCTCTTACATGTTCTTCCATCAATAGACTATAATGGGAACGTTTAAAAATTTGGGAGCTTGTTTATCAGTAACAAAATGTAATTTATCTTTATTTTTGTTATCTGCAACAGGATGTGTAAACTGCTCCACTGTTAGACAATTACTTTTGTAAATGGTACATGCTCTTGTTCCATCTTGTATATTTTGCCTGACTATGTTTGACGTGGGAGGAGAAGAATTTGGAATTTGACACTCTTGTTTACAGTACTTTCCACTTTGGAAGCATGCAATCGTTGTCGTAAAAGGGCTTTAATTTCCATAGCAGACGTCTTTTAAAATAGTGTCTCTAAAGAGGTATAGGGGAAATTACAATTAAATGCCATGGAGACCAATATGCTCAATGAAGACCAGGAGTCAAAGTTGAAGTTCCATTAAACATTAAAAATTAAACAAGCTCTTCACCACATTTTTATATATATTTTAAAAAAAAATTACACATCAATTTCCATCAGTTTTGCGGGTCATTTCAAAGGTGCAACAGAAATGAGAGGCTATGAGATCCATCATTTGTGTTGCTATTGTTATTCTGTTTAGGGTCATTATGTTTACATCCATGTATTTATACAAATACCTCACTGTATAATATTTATTCACCCTCAAACTATCTAAGATGGAGTTTGTTTCTTTAACGGAACAGATTTGGTTCCGTTAAACAGAATTATGCTTTATATCACTTGCTCACCATTGGATCCTATGCAGTGAATGGGTGCCGTCAGAATGAGAGTCCAAACAGCTGATAAAAACATCACAATAATCCACAAGAAATTATTCTTGACTCCAGTCCATTGTGTCCAGTCCATTTGTGATGTTTTTATCAGCTGTTTGGACTCTCATTCTGACGGCACCCATTCACTGCAGAGGATCCATTGGTGGAATTTTCATTTCTGGGTGAACCGTTCCTGTAATTTAAAAGATCAGTTAGAATGTCCTTCTATGCAGATATGATCAAATAAATGGCTAATGAATGAAAATGTATCTGCATCCTTTTGGAATTCTACAAACAACCTTCAGCAAACATATCTGGAACTTATTGTGCTGCTCAACTGATGTTGGTCTGATTTTACTCTGTGGGTCGGATGGTGACGTCTAGTCTCTTCCGTCCTGTTCAGCTCATTTCTTGTAGATCTGATGTCATAAACCAGAAAAGCAACAGCAGCCACGCTTACCAGAGCAGAAATAGCCAATCGCATCACAGTTTCAGTAAAACCACAACAGTGGACGTGGTCTGAAAAAAAAGAAAAACACAGAGTTAGAATAATGCATTTAACTCTCGTTCAAACAGACTCATACAGTAGGTGCCGGTTTTATGGGTTGTTATTATTAGGAAGTCAAGCATTCACTGCAAAGGCAAAACATCCACAAGCTTCACTGTGTGTTTGAATATGTTTGCATGCACATTTCATGCAAAAGTCATGAACCATTAGGAAGTCGTGGCCTAATGGTTAGAGAGTCGGACTCGTAACCCAAAGGTTGCGGGTTTGAGTCTCGTACCGGCAGGGATTGTAGGTGGGGGGAGTGAATGTACAGCGCTCTCTTCCACCTTCAATACCACGACTGAGGTGCCCTTGAGCAAGGCACCGAACCCCCAACTGCTCCCCGGGTGCCGCAGCATAAATGACGGTGTGTGCGTGTTCACTGCTGTGTGTGTGCACTTTGGATGGGTTAAATGCAGAGCAGTAATTCCAAGTATGGGTCACCATACTTGGCCACATGTCACGTCACTTTCATATGTCCACTTTCATATGTCCATTTTCTTTGTTTACCCAAATAACATGTTTAATGTAAGCAATTCTAGACTCTTTTAAGGGCTTTAGCCACATCTTAAATCTATGCTCTCATAGAAACCTGTGTGATTATTTGATTCTTTCTCCAAGATATATTTTGCTTTTGAGCACTAGTTTTTTTTTTCTGAGCAACTTGGGGCACCACACCCACACACGGCCCTCAGACACATGCTTCATGCCTCTGTTGCTCGTCTGTGGTCTATTCTTTGTTCCAGTGAAATCATAAAAAGAAAAAAAAAGCAAACACAAACAGGTTATTCTTTCTCCACAAATGCATGTGCTGATCAAATGTACACCTTGAATGCAATGTGAGCCACATTAGATAACTCATCTGTTGAATGAAAAAATATAATGTAAATTAAAATATTGCAATTTTAATGGGTTTATGTGGTTGATTTGTTCACACCCATCTGCAGTAAGATAAAGCAACATCTATGAATATGTGCTGCATTGGTATTGTGGTTGGTCACAACTGCATAAACGTGGCCTCAATTCTGACATCAAGCCACGACTAACACTATTTCAGAAACAAAAAATCTTAAAGTTTTATAAAAACTCATGTCACATTAACTGAACACATTTAACACAGTTCTGCTCTCACACTAGCATCATGAGTGGCATACCTGAACTTGGCTGATGGAGTTCAGTAATGTTGACATATTCAGTCTGGTTGACGATTAAATTGGACGACACAAAACTTGAGCTTGTTGAACTTTCTGGTGTTGTAGAACTTTGTGGAGTCTCTGAAAGTGACAGATGTTAGTGTGACACTGGTCTCATCACACACACAGTTCTGATCTTTATAATAGATTTATTTTTTAAATGGAATTAAATGGATAGTTCACCCAAAAAATTAAAAAATATGTCCTCATTTACGAAGAAAGAAGCTCATACAGGTTTGACACAACTTGTGGGTAAATAAATGGTGACAGAATTTCATTTTTGGGCAAACTATCCCTTTAATAGTTAACACCATGACAAGAACAGAAAATAAACATTTTAAAATATTACAATGACAAGACAACGATATAATTCAAATGAAGAAAAGTCCTGGAAAATTACACTCACCACTGACCATAACACTGAAACTCATGTAGCTGGTCTCACGGCTGAAAACGGTTACTTGATAAAGTCCAGAGTCTGTGGTTCTGGTGTTTGTGATAGTCAGAGATCCAGTCTGATCCAGTTGTAGTCTGCCTCTGAATCTCCCATCAGGACCATCATATGTGGAGTTGGTTTGCGTGAGCTTGCCGACTTCAGCTATTCGAGTGTTTCCGAACATCCACTGTATTAACAAATATGTCTGTATTTTATTAGCATCAGTGTGTAGAGTGACAGGATCTCCCTCCATCACTGATATTGTCTTCACTTCATCTGTCACATCTAGAGAACAAAGAGGAACATGTTTTGTAACAGACTAAATACTCCCCATAAACTGTATGTTGACCATACTAAATCTGTATAATGCAGACGTATCCTCCGTGTGAATGCTGAATGAAAACAAGACTTTAAAGTGGGATATAATTAGACATGAATAACAATGAAAGTTCCTGAATTCAGTGCAAAGTGATTTTATTAAGTAGCATTATGCAAGGATAACAGGCCTACTGTGGATCAGCATGTTTTTAGACAAGAAAACAATATGTTGTTTTGGAATTCCTTCCACTAAATTTCTCAACAGGCCACAAAACTAGCAGTGATAATAAACTGTCTGAAAACTTTTTATGAGGTAATGTAATTTATTGTAATGGCATTTATTTAAGTAAAAACAGGTATAACTTACCAACCAGACGCCACAAGCACACACATAACAAAATAAAAGCGTTAACCATATTCATTGGTGGCTATTTGTCATTCACCAGTATTGTCTAAAAAGCAGACTCTGTCGCTGCATATCGCCTATGTCTACAGGCTCTCTAGTAGGCGTTCCCTAGTAAGTTTTTATAACGAATATAACCGGATGCCATGCCAAGATGTTGACATAGAATACGTTTTCTTACCATTCAAAACAAACGTTTTGGAGAGGGAACATTACATGTAAACGGAACAATAATTAACATGTCCAATAAAATGCATAAAGTGAACTAGGAAAAACGTGCTCTTCAATCCTTGCTAGTAATACTGTCTATGCGCCGTTTTGCTGACACTGCACTACCGTGGCTGCGTTCCAATTCTTAAGGTCCCTATGCAGTGTCCGCTGTACTCAGTGAGCAGATAGCCTATTTACGGAAGTTTTTTTATTTTTATTATTTTTTTAATTAATGAAAATAGAACAAATAACAAACAGAGCATAGCATAAGACAGTCCGTGCTATACAAAGTGTGACATTAATTAGTAACGGGAACTGAAAAAAAAATGTCATAATATTTTAAACATGTTAATGACTTTTAATTTTTTTAACAATTTCAGAGAAGATATAAAACAATCAAATTCCACTACCTTAAATATTGGGATGAAATTAAGCATTTTTGTTTATGTATATAAAATTTTGCCAGCAATATTAATAAATCAACAATGTATTCAAGACCTTTGTTAACATTGTTTTCATAGTACACAATAATATCCTTTAAAGAAAAACAGTATTTATCCTTTACTAGATTAAAAATAAATTCTGCCAATTCCTTCCAAAAATTTTGGGTAATTTTACAATCAAAAAATAAATGTGATAACACCTCTTTCTCATTTTTACAAAAGGAGCACAATTCATCAATATCAGAGTATCTTGAAATTATTGATTTAACATGAGGGCCTATTTACGGAAGTTCATCTCGCTTTCGTTTAGAACACAAGTCACAGACGAAAAGCGCTGGTTGACATAACGCTACGTTTTCTTTCGATTTTATTACAACTTCGTAAAACACTTAGGCTACGGTTTTTCGTGAAAGTAGCGTACAGGATGGAGTGTAAACGGTGAAAACAGCCACCAGAAATTTATTTAGTAACTACATTTCTTTCACAGCTTCAGAATGAAGGGACAAAGTGTTTCTAGTCAGATAGCTGCTGACAGGTTGTGAACAGCTGGATACGTGCCAATATGGGAAACGCCCGCTATTGCGTCACACAATGCCAAGTGGAGGCGAGTCGAGTTTCGAAATTCCTTCAAGGATAACATTACTGGGACTTTACGTTTTATTCATATCGTTGAGAAAAGTCGTAATTCCCAGCTGGTTTAACGGCTCTCCGTTAGAATTTGGTGCTTTTGTTATGCTGTTTTGAGTTTATCAGTCTGGGTGCTTCGTGACGACAAACGCAATTCAACAACATAAAAATATAAAGTAAACTCATTGATCATCTTTATTAAATTCGGATTCTGCGCAGCTCTACAAAAACAGGAGGACAATGTTATTGGTCTTTCTATTATTAATGGCTGGTAAGTTTTTGGAAATGTGTTTACTTTCGGTTTCGATATGGATCCACACCATAACACCAAAAACAGTTCCTATTGTTTTCTTATTTCTAGAATTTGTTCATTTACAAGGTCTAACCAATCACTAAGTGGGACAAAACAGGGTGCAAAAGTTAACAAATAAAACCTTGCACTCGGACAAATGAAACTACATTTACTTATGTAGCTACTGTAGCCTACTGAGCTATGCTTTGATACAACCTCCCAACTTTTTTATTTTATTTTTTTTTATCAAAATGTGCTTTTTTTAAACTTGGACTGTGTAATATAATTTCAACTTTATCTTTAACAGCAATCAAGATGTTTTTAACATTTCAAAACACATTATCATGTTAGCAGACAGATTATACTTTCACATGTGACCAACAATTCCACAACAAATATAAAATACCATAATGAAATATTATCAAAATATTCAACTGACGGAGGTGACAGAACTGACGGAGTTGACACATCTGACGGTGGTGACGAAAACCTGCATTTGTAGTCATTTTAACTATCAAATACATTGAATCAATTAATTACTGTATTAAAGCAAACACAACAAACAGTGAGTATGTTATTGTTTATAAAGCTTTTAATCAAGAGTCACATATTTTGATATAGGCCTATCATTGGAACACAAAATCTTATGGTGGTGACATCTGACGGTGTTGACAAATTTGGCATTTCTTTCACAAAACAAATGGGAGTTCATGTAATATCCATTTGTTTTTTTTTCTGTTGATGCTAAATGCTAATCATGGAACCTGCTTCAGGCGAATAAAATGATCGAAATATTTCAAATTTCCTCAGAAATTGGAAGATGGGGTTGACATATCATGGCTGTGACACAGGAAATATTAACATTAGGATTTAAAATATTCTAAAACTATAAAACTGACCAGAGCATGTCTGTCCTGATATTCCCTGATTTTATTACATTTTAATGAATGTCTGACGGTGTTGACAAAAAGTGGAGACACAACTTTGAAACCTTATGAAACATGCATGTGTCATTGAAGAACAACCTTGCTTTGATAAGAGATATTATTAAGTGATGCTTTTGATAAAACAAGGTCTTTTTCATCATTCATTTTTTTTTATCCATTTTATAGCATATTAATTATTAAACCCTTCTCTGTGGACACTGTTTTAGATGCAGTGAGAAGACAATAAGTGTCATAGATTTCATATAATAATGATACAATTAAATTGAAGGGGATAATTGTGTTAAATACATTCTATTATTAATCCCCCATAACTTTTACAATTGAAAATATTGTTATTTTTAAACCTAATAGCAGTTACAATTGCCGGGCATGTTTTGTCCCATGTCTTAAGAATCAGCGCAATTTAACTTAGCCTAAAGCTGACTTCAATCTCGACATCAGGAAGGCTTTTTGACCTGATCATTTCGGTAACTAAGACCCCCAAATATAACGAGGCCCTTGCAAAATCAAATTTAATAGGTGTCGATCGGCAAAAAGCCTGCTGAATTTTTGTATTCATAGTCTTTTTGTTTTCATAGACTGTTGCCTGTTTTCAAAGTAAACAGTGCATCTTCATCATCGGTAGAATCCAGTTTGGTTAAAACGTCTGCATGCCTAAACGTTCAATAGGCCTATTTGCTTACATTCTTCTTATTCTTACGGCAAACAATTGTTAATCACGTATTCATCGTGCTTCATACATTTATCTTGTTTTGATACATAGCTTGTGTTGTTTTAATTTTCACATTTATGGTCTTAATTTTCACAATTTTTCCCTTAACAGTCTAAAAAGTAGGCTAATCACATATTTGTCTTTTTTAGCAGCTCACACAATGATTACAGTTGAATCTGTTTGCTGTAGTTAGTGTTGTATCATTAAAACCGTTTCTGTTTGTTTTCTAGATGGAGAGACAAGTAAAACTGTGAACATGTCGGTGACAGAGGGGGATGCTGTCACTCTACAATCTGATCTTTCGGAAATATTGAATGATGATACAGTATTATGGATGTTTGGACCTAAAGACACTCTCATATCTCAAATCCGAAGACAGGATGACCTGACCTCATTTTTGGTCACCGATGATGTGGGATTCAGAGGCAGATTGCAGGTGGATCAAAACACTGGCTCTCTCACCATCAGAAACACCAGAATCAGACACTCTGGACGATATAAACTATCCTTCTCTAGAGAAAAGACTACAATCAAGATATTTAATGTTACTGTCTTTGGTAAGTCTTCCATTGTAACAATGATCCAGTTTCTAAACTCTGAGTTGTTTTTCCTGTTTCAAACTGTTCATATTTAAACAGGGTTAATAATAATTTGGTTTGTTGGTCTGTATGATTTCAAACCATACACTTGAGTGAGAATTAAGTGATTAAGTGAGAATTTCCTGATTTTGCACAATACAAGCAGGGGCAGACTGGTCTTAAAAAGTTAGTCATCTCATTTTTTATATATTTTTTTTCTTAAAGACTGGTCATAACCTTTTTAATTCAGTTATGAAAAGGTAGATTGGTCATATACTGGAAAAGTAAGACTGACTACCTCTTGGCAACTGCTAGTTGGTCAAACTAGTTCTTGAGGCACAGTCTTAACATGGTGGCTAAGTTTATGCAACTGGCCCCAGGGGCTGGTTGCATAAACTGTTTAGACTAGTCTTAAAAAGTTAGTCATCTAATTTTTTTTCTTTAAGACTGGTCATAACATTTTAATTCAGTTATGAAAAGGTAGATTGGTCTTATTTGTAGTGGAAAGGTAAGACTGATTTCCCCCTGGCAACTAGTTGGTCAAACTAGTTAAGACACAGTCTTAACATGGTGACTAAGTTTATGCAACTGGCCCATAATGGAACTAACGTTCTTTCAGAATTTCAAATCTGATACATTGTAAAACTCTACATTTTATTATTGTTCTGCTCATTTTTCCAGTTGTGGTTGGTAAGACAGACGGAGTTAAGTCAGTGTCATTGTCAGTGCTGGAGGGAGATCCTGTCACTCTACATACTGATTCTGAAATACACCAAGATGCTCTGATGCTGTGGAGGTTTGGTGATAAAGGCATCCTCCTGGCTAAAATTGACTTTGAGACAAATGAGACCTCACTAACCGATGCTGATGAGGGATTCAAAGATCGACTACAACTGGATCAGACCGGATCTCTGACCATCACAAACACCAGAACCACAGACTCTGGACTTTATGAACTACAGATCAGAGGCAGTGAGAGCTTGCAGAGATTCCTGGTTTCTGTAAGTGGTGAGTAACTCTTTCAATTATAGCGATATATGGTATTATTAGCATATATCTGAAACAATTTCAGATTATCACATTGACTGACACTTTCAGTGTCTCTTCATACCTGTCCCAGATGCAGGTCTTTCTTCGAGTGTTATAGCAGGAATAGTTGTTGGTGTTATTGTTCCTGTTCTGCTGATCCTGATTGCCTTTGTGATCTACTATCGCCGCAGGATTTATAACTTAAAAATGCAAATGGGTAAGTATAATATACGTAAACCTTTCCTCCAAACTTGCTAGGATTTTCTTTAAACTGTGTACATTGTAGTATTTCATTTAAAATCAAACCACTGACTAGGATGTTCATGCTCTGAAGTAAGTTTCAGACTAGTGAGATTTTTGATATTCAGTGAATTTCTATAAATTCTTGTCAGCACAGAATAAGTTTAATACATCATTCCTGGTCTATGTGTCTTTCAAATATGGCATTCAATAAGTTTTTCTCCATTAAATTTTTCACTAACATACATGCACGTATACGGTTATGTTTTATGTGTTTGTTATTTGTACTAAAATGAAAATTCATTTCCCCACATCATATCATTTCAAACGTGTATGCTGTTGTTCACACTGCTCTTCTCCATACACTTCATACTGAACACAACATTCGATCTCTAAATTGGAAAAGTATCATAAATATACTGTAATGTTGTCCAAGCAATTCATGCCATATATGTCAAGTGAAGTCTCCTGAAATCAAATCATATAATTACAACGGACTAAAATTGTTGATTCAATGCCAATGTTTTGCCAAAAGCGTTGACGTGCTGTGGCACGTTTTACATTTCTCACTTAAAAGACATGAAATATAGCACGAGTCATATGGACTTTATAGTGTGATTGTATGAATGTACAGTAACTGAGATCTTCACCTGAACACTCATGTTTCTATGCATTTCTGTGACAGTCGAAGAGAAGAAAGAGACAGTGACGGAGGGAGAATCTATCACTCTACACGCTGGTCTTACTGATTCACAGGGAGATGTTACGATGAAGTGGTGCTATGAAACTGAAGACAATCTCATTGCTGAAATTAAAAGAGGGATCAAAAGGACACAGGAGGGTGCTGATGGGAGATTCAGGAGCAAACTGAGGCTGGATGACAAGACTGGAGATCTCACTATCAGTAATGTCAGGACCATTCACTCTGGACTCTATAAATTCAAGATCAGCAGCAGAGCCAGAAAAACCAACTACAAGAGATTCATTGTTACCGTCAATGGTAAGTACTAAGTCCTTGTGTGTAAAAGATCATGCAGTGAGTTTAGACTATCTAAAAATTAACACTATCTCAAAGTGCTCAAATTTTAATTACTTTTAGATTTCAGTTACTTCTCATTGTAAGTAGTACACGATTAGGAGATTAAAGTCATAATATTGCATGAATTAATTATAGGAACTTCCGTTTGAAAATAGTCTCAAAATATGACTTTGATTTTGTAAAATACTTATAATAATTCTGATACATTTACTACAACATTCCTACAACAGCTATATTAGTCTGGTTTTATGTTGTTTTAAGAATGAAATGGCTGGCAAAATTCATTCAGACACTAATACTGAATTTCTCTGTTTCTGTGTGCTGCTGTGACATGAAGTAAAGTCATTGTCAGTGACGGCAGGAGGTTCTGTCACTCTCCAGACTAATGCTAAAATACAGAGCGATGACCTGATACTGTGGACGCTTGGAGCTGAAAACGTTCTCGTTGTTAAAAAAGATTCAGGAACAACTACTGTTAATGAGAGATTCAGAGGCAGACTTAGGTTGGGCAAGACGACTGCATCTCTGACCATCACAAACCTCACAAATACAGACTCTGGACATTTTAAACTGCAGATCATCAACACTAAAAAGACCACATTCAGGAGAATCAATGTGACTGTCACCGGTGAGTAGAACATCATTTATTATAATGACTATCTATATATACAACAGTTCTGTGTTTTGGAACTCTTGTGTCGTCCTTAAGATTGTGTAGCTGCAACATCATCTATAAGTAGATGTGTATTATTTCTCTCTTTTTACTTTCCATGATTATCTCTGTATTTTCTTTCAGGTTCCACAGGAAACCAAGTGAGTGAATTAGAGACTGCAGTAATGCTGCTGTCGGACGATGTGGATGGAGTGAATGAGCAGGAAGAGACATGGTCACTTTAATGAAATAAGACATGCCCACCAGTGCGCCAACACTGTGACATCAACATTTGACCTCAACAAATTTCTGCTTTTATGAAAGTGAGAAACTTTTACTCTTAACACTCAGGATGCGTGACACTTTCCCATGATCTGTAGCGCTGCAATTACCAACCACTAGTATTGGGAAAGTTTTTGATTCTCCAAAAACAGTGCACAGTTCTTAAAATAACCTGCTTTTATTAATGTGAAGAATACTTTAAAGGGGTCATATGATGCTATTTCAAGTTTTCCTTTCTCTTTGGAGTGTTACAAGCTGATTGTGCATAGATAAGATCCCTGAAGTTGCAAAGACTAAAGTCTCAAAACCAAAGAGATATTCTTTATCAAAGTTTAAAAAAGCATCATATGACCCCTTTAAAGCTTTTTTTTCACTATAAAGAACTTTCTGTGGAACGGAACGGTTCCATGGATGTTAAAGGTTCATCATGGAACCATAGATGCCAGTAAAGAGCCTTTATTTTGTGAACGAAACATTGTTTACCGTTTTGGAAATAATTCCTTACAGTCAAGATGGTGCAAAAATAGTCTGAACACTGAAACATTAACAACGAACAAATAAATGATTTTGTTTCAGTAGTGTTGTACATTACAATGAGAGTGTTGATTTTCATATCGGTACTTATTACTTTATTATTATTTACTCGTCAATATTTATTTACTTATTCTTATTCTGTTACTGCTAATCGGTGTAGGGGACAGTTACTTTTAAAAGCAATGTATTACAATATTGTGTTATTCCCTAAAAGAATAACTAATTATGCTACTTTTAGTTAGACCGTGCCCTATCTTGCTCATATGGTATTAATTTTATTTGTGCAGGTCCTAAAAAGGGATATTAAAAGCCTTAATTTGATTTTAAAATGCTTCAAATACCCTGTAAATAGTGTAATAAAATGCTTGATATTTGTGTATTCGATTGATGTTTTGACTTCTATCTAATTTTCTTATCACATGGTTTGCAGGGGAACACTGGGGAGAACTTTATAGACCAGATGTGCTTTTGGCAAAATGAATCAAGCTCTGAGTTAATATAGCAGTGTATTTTCCTAGATTTAAGACACAAATAAGTTTAAGAATAGACTAAGTGATAAATTGTCTGTAGGCTATATTCCACAGAATTAATTGCTATTATAGTACAATGGGTTGAACAGATTAAGCCAAATAGGACTGGAATTTGCTTAGATTCTTCATCAGCTCTTAAAAGTGTAATATCTACAAGAAGTGAAAGAGAAGACCTGCTAGTGGAAATCTATACATTATTCTACAGCTTGATCACACGGGGTATAATAGTATACTTTTGTTGGCTCACATTGGGATAATAGGGAATGAAACAGCTGATGAATTAGCAAAAGCAGCATTAAAGAAAAACTTGGTGGATATTAAAGCAGAAGTGAGGTAAATCAGTGATTAACAGGTAAGTAATATAACTTTGGTAACAAAGGTGGTAAAATAGCAGCACAGGAAGATGGTATTGTTGCAAAGTCAGTAGGGAAAAATTAACAGTTTTATGGAAGGCATAGAAAGGAAGTAGTAATGATTTCTTCATTAGGATTTTGATACAGGACTAAATTCAACACTTGCAATAATAAGAAAGCATGAAAATGACGCGTGATGCATGTAAAGTTTTAGAAAAAGTGCATGCATGTTTTTTTTTACTTTAGTCTCATAGCCTCATGTAATTACTGCATCAACATTCCTACAACAGATATATTAATCTGGTTTGATGTTACATTTCTCTGCATTAACTCGTTTTAACTTTTTTTGGAAAAGGTTAGACCTAAAAAAAAAATTATAACCATAATGAAAAAGTAAAAAATACAGGCAATTTTGCATACCTCACATGGAGAAAAAAAAAAACGGAAATATAAAGCAAAATATATGGTTCTGCTCATGAATGTCCAGTTTAATTGCACCCAAAATGGAAAGTCAAAAAAGAAAATGAAGGTCCTGGTTACAAACATGCCAGTTTTTTTTTTTTTTTGTCAACGATAAAAACCCTTATTCTCTGATAATCTTCCCCTCCATGTACCAGATCTTCTGAAGTCAACAGGAAGATGAATAAAGTCTCAGTATCCTTCTCTATTATTTTTCAAGGCTTTCAAGGGGAAAAAAAAGTCTCATATTGTCAAAATATTTTCTAGAGCATCCAGATTCCTGATTTTTATCTTTCATTTTCTTGTTATTTTTCATTTCTATGATTGTCTCTGTATTTTCTTCCAGATTCGCCAGGAAACCGAGTGAATGAATCAGTGACTGCTGTGACACTGCCATTGCAGGAACATGTTCCTAATGGAGTGAATCAGCAGGAAGAAACCAGGTCACTTTAATGAGATAAGACACGCCCACCAGCACCAGTCACTGTAACATCACCAGCATCAGACTTCAACAACATATTTCTGCTTTTATGAAACTGAGAAACCAACCTGTTTGCTGGAATGAAGCCTTGTGTGATTAAGCACCTGACTAACAGCAGCTTATAAAAGTAAAGACAGAAGTGTGTTGACACCAACATCACTGCAGAAGACCTGCAGCTAACTGATGAATTAATTATTCTTTTTCTGTTATTGTTAATGTTGTCTTAAGTCAAACAGAGATGCAATGTCTCCTTCTCACTGTTGTTATTGTCATAGGACAATGCTGTTAAGCAGTAATTTTCTATTTGCTTTGGTATAATAACACTTATGAAATTTGTGATGGTCAGATGAAGTCTGACTGAAGATTGAGAAGATCAAATAAACATCTCCTGCCTCCTGCTTTTTTCCTGCTTATATTTGCACCTTTTGACAGGCAGAAGAATTTAACAAGGTGTTGACTATTTTGGAAAGGATGGCTAGAGTTCCAGGAAAGCTGGATCTGGGTAATTGCTGCTTGATAAAGTTATTCATAAACATCAAATCATCTTTATAAAGACAAACAGTGTTTTATATTTATTAGTAGTTTAAATCTTTTATGTAAAAATCAGTTGAACCCCACCACATCTTCAAAAAAGAATGCTTTTGAGATCATTCATGCCATCAATTGTGTTGCTCAATTATTTTGTTACAGTAATTATGTTTACAGCCATGTATTTAATAGATTGATCAAAGTCATATTCTGTGCAGATACAATCAATAAATGGCCAATGAGTGCAAAAATATTATGTTATTAAACAGCTGTGTAAGGAACAGTAAAGGTGCAGAGCATTAATGTGTGTTTTGCTTTATATTTGGACATATCTGCAGCTCAACCTTCTGCTCAGTTCATACTGCTGGTCTGATTTTGCTCCATGGGTCTGAGAAAGATATTGAGTCTCTTCTGTCCTGTTCAGCTCACTTCTTGTAGATCTGATGTCATAAACCAGCACAGCAACAGCAGCCACGCCCACCAGAGCAGAGAGAGCCAATCGGATCACAGCTTCAGTAAAACCACAACAGTGAATGTGGTCTGAAAAGAAAGAATAAAGGACACTGAATCACAACTATGCATTTATTTATAATTAAAACAGACGAAGCATGGATTTTGTGGGTTATTGGGAAGGCAATGAATCCACAAAAGCTTCAATCTGTGAATGTTTGTCTTTCCTTGCTTAGCCAAATAACATTAGTAGGATTGCATGGCTGACATAAGCGGTTCTAGATAATTTCTACGGCTCCCTAAAGAATGTGATTATGTGATTCTTTCCCCATGATGTTTTGTCGCCTCGAACGCTAATGTTCTCTAGAGCAGCACGAGACGAGTGATTCATTTCTGTCGCTTGTCTGCCACCTGTTTTCTATTCCTGCAAAATCACGGAAGACGACTTAAGTAAATGTTCCCCATAGAAACCCAGTGACTTACCTGAACTCGGCTGATAGAGTTCAGTAATGCTGGCATCCTCAGTCTGGTTTACGGATGAATTGTTCATCGCACAGCTGGACGCCACACAATTTGTGCTCGATGATCTTTCTGACAATTAAGAATTTTGGCATTAAAGCAGTCAATATTATAAAATGTGTATTTAAGAAATTTTGAAAATAGAAAAGCACCATTTTAAAATGTGATGACAAATTTATAATTAAAATGAAGGGCTAATTATGCTGTAATTCTCACCATAGACAGTAACATTATAATCCATGTAGCTGGTCTCTCTGTTGACTGTTGCTAGTTGATAAAGTCCAGAGTCTGTGGTTCTGGTGTTCGTGATGGTCAGAGATCCAGTCGGATCCAGCTTTAATCGGTCTCTGAATCTCCCATCAGCATCGTATGTATAGCTGGTTTGCGTGAGTCTGTTGACTTCAGCTATTCGAGTGCTTCCGATCATCCACTGTATTAACAAATATTTCTGTTTTTCAGTAACATCAGGGTTCAGAGTGACAGAATCTCCCTCCTGTACTGATATTGACTTCACTTCTTCGGTCACGCCTAAAGAGAACACAGAAACATGTTACAAACTGTGATCATTATGTTGGTTATTAATGACCAAATTACTATTTAAATCTGTATTTTGCATATATTTTCCTAATACCAATGTTGAATGATAAATAAAACAAGACTTTAAAATGAGACCTAAGATTAATAAGAGACATAATAGGAGTTCAATATGAGTTGGTGTTACTTAAGCACTTTCATATGCAAACAGAAGTGAAACAAAACACTCAAAACACAAACAAAACACTCATCTGTGGATCTGACTGCTTTAAAGGAACAGTTCACCCCAAAAATGAAAAGTTACTCTTTTCAAAATTAAATAAGTAGAGTAAGCATTTCAATTAATGTAACTGATTACATTTTCATTACTTTTCTACATTTCTAATGTAAATCATTTTCAATCATTTAAACCAGGCAGATTGTAGCCTAAAGCTTTCAGCAGCAATGTGACGTGGTGTCTGCCAATTCAAACAAGAGAAACAAGCAAAAGCATCAGAATAGCATTGCTTTACCAAAAGGGCCTTTAAAAGGCAAGAGGCATTGTGCACATCAATAACAGGCAAAGCAACAAATTAATATTATTAAACATATCCTAGCTTTTTGCAGAAAATATCCAGATGTAACACCCTTTTTAATCATTAACATTTTCGTAAATGTAAATTTAATTTAAAAAAATGCTGTTACTGTAATAGATTACAGTTACATTTATTTTATAATTAAATTACATAACAGTTACATGTAACAACACTGCACACAAGAAAAAAACTACTACATATTTAGAAGAACGTGTTAAATCATGATAGAATTTTCATTATTGGGTGAACTATTCCTTTAACTTCCACATTCTTAACTGTGTCCATCTGTTCAATGGGAATTAAAGGGGTCATATGATGCGATTTCAAGTTTTCCTTTCTCTTTGGAGTGTTACAAGCTGTTCGTGAATAGATAAGATCCCTGAAGTTGCAAAGACTAAAGTCTCAAAACCAAAGAGATATTCTTTATCAGTTAAGACTCTGCCACACCCCCCTAAACTGGCTCGTTCTAACATGATCTTTAAAAAAGCATCATATGACCCCTTTAAAGCCATCAGTATCACAAGGAATACTGAAATAAATAGAAAAGAACCATTTTAAAATATTACAATGACAAAGACATCATTTAAATGAGGAGCAAACTATGCTGTAATTATCTTACCATAGACTGTAACATTGAAACTCATGTAAATGGTCTCTTTTTTGACAACTGTTAGTTGATAAAGTCCAGAGTCTGTGGTTCTGGTGTTTGTGATAGTGAGAGATCCAGTCTGATCCAGCTGCAGTCTGTCTCTAAATCTCCCATCAGGACCATCATACGTCGAATTTGTTTGTGTGAGTCTGTTGACTTCAGCTATTCGAGTGCTTCTAAACTTCCACTGTATTAACAAATATTTCTGTGCTTCAGTAACATCAGGGTTTAGAGTGATAGACTCTCCCTTCATCACTGATACTGACTTCATTTCTTCTGTATCAACACCAAACACACCTGGAGAACAATCAGGAACATGTTTTGTCACAGACATTTTGTCACAGGCCCCTGAACTTTGGCCCCAATCCATAATACATCTCTGTGTACAAGAAATATCTTATTTAAACCAAGTCTATGCCACTGTTGATTATAATAGAAGATAAATTCTGCACGTTCAGTCAGCTTGCTGAACAAAATGGAAAAACGCTGATGAGCATTACTGAACTGATTTGTTCCTCCTTAGTGTTGTTACTTCTGCACTCATTTTGGTGTGTAAACAGAAGTGAAACATAAAGCATGATCTGTGGATCAGAAGGCTTTAAACTTATCCATCTAACTAGTTACATTTACTGATTGGCTCGTGGACTAATTTAATTCTATACTGAGAAATTGAATTGCTATAGGCCTAAATTAACTAAATGCATTACTGAAACATGTTGAATATTATAACACTGATGTCCATTCGTGTTAATGATCAAAACGTTTAAAAGACAAAAACATAATAATTTTGGTACTTCTTTTAGAACTCCTTCAAAATGTCTACAAAAGTATAACTAGCATTACTTTTGTAAAAACAAACAAAAAAAAGTTAAAAGTGATCGCCTGATAAACTTTTTTTGTTGGAATAACAGTGAAACGATACGGTTGTAAATCCTGTTTGATTTCAACCCGAAGTTGCTTAAACTTAAACTGCAGGACGTGAAGCAATGAAAACACATTTATAACTTACCAACCAGACTCCACAAGCACAACGAGAACAAAACTAATGGATGAACCATATTCTCTGGCCGTTTGCCCACCAATCTAATGACTAAACAACGTCCCGTTTACACCTCGAGCAACTTGTGGCTGCATGTCGCCAATTCCCAGATGTGTGTCGCTAGTAGGCGTTCCCACTGCTGGTTGACTAGTGATGGTTAAGAGTGACAGTAGCGGATGTTACAGTGCATTCGTTTTCTTACCACTTAAAATAAATATTTAATGGAATAAGCCCTTGGAATGGAGTAAAATGCGTAATACTCCCTATACATTTTTTTTTAAGTATTATATATTACACTATTTAAAAATCAGTCAAACTGAAACGATTTGAAAATATAGAATAAAAAAGAAACCGTGGCCTTCTGGAGAGAAAAAAATAAGAGACCATCACAAAATGTGTAATGGTTTTATTTGTTATTAATTGTATCGGTTTTAATGGAAACTGTAATGGTCCCTTGTTGGTAGCTTATAAAGCCAAATTAAAATGGAATTATTATTGTTTTGACAACGTCACCTCATTCATTGTAATCAGTATTTGAAAATGCTTATGCATTCATAAACCAAACCTTTCTCTGATTGTTTACAGTGTGGTGGAAGTTACTCCCATCAAAGCATCAAAAGCTGGATAGGTGTGTTCGACCTGACGCGGCGCTGAGCAGATCGGTGTTTGACTGGACGCGGTGCATACCGCTGTTCAGAAACACAACAGAACGGATCAGCGGAACAGAATAATCTAAATCTCCAGAGATCATCTTCATTCATTCAGATTTTTCACACCTCCACAACAACGTGCAGAACATGTCATTGTTCTTTCTACTGTTACTGTTCATGGACGGTAAGTGATGGATTTCTGTTCTTTCGGTTTCATTGTAGACACTGCAGTAGCCTCTTAATACTCAGCTCTGAGTTGGAATGGAGTAAAATGCGTAATACTCCCTATACATTTTTTTTTTAAGTATTATATATTACACTATTTAAAAATAAGTCAAACTGAAACGATTTGAAAATATAGAATAAAAAAGAAACCGCGGCCTTCTGGAGAGAAAAAAATAAGAGACCATCACAAAATGTGTAATGGTTTTATTTGTTATTAATTGTATCGGTTTTAATGGAAACTGTAATGGTCCCTTGTTGGTAGCTTATAAAGCCAAATTAAAATGGAATTATTATTGTTTTGACAACGTCACCTCATTCATTGTAATCAGTATTTGAAAATGCTTATGCATTCATAAACCAAACCTTTCTCTGATTGTTTACAGTGTGGTGGAAGTTACTCCCATCAAAGCATCAAAAGCTGGATAGGTGTGTTCGACCTGACGCGGCGCTGAGCAGATCGGTGTTTGACTGGACGCGGTGCATACCGCTGTTCAGAAACACAACAGAACGGATCAGCGGAACAGAATAATCTAAATCTCCAGAGATCATCTTCATTCATTCAGATTTTTCACACCTCCACAACAACGTGCAGAACATGTCATTGTTCTTTCTACTGTTACTGTTCATGGACGGTAAGTGATGGATTTCTGTTCTTTCGGTTTCATTTTAGACACTGCAGTAGCCTCTTAATACTCAGCTCTGAGTTACATACATGGAAAACCACACCGACAAAACACACCCAGACGTGTCTAATAATGATTACATTTATAAAATAAAAAAATGTAGCAAATTGTGTGTGTTATAGACTACCACATTTGAATCATTCGCCGTAGACAACTGCTGGAAAGTAAAACATCCAATAAAAGCGCACTTGCTGAAATTCCTGTATTTCTGGAATTGGCTTAATTTTTTATTTGGATTGTATAATTTAGACGACATTATTAACATCTGTGTAGAGTCTAATCTGTAAAAGTGATTGAATATGCTCTAGGTGTGTTTGGTGCAGAAATAGATGAGAAGTTGTCAGTGATGGAGGGGGATTCAGTTACTCTACACACTAATCTTACCGAAATACTGAACGATGACAATACTGTGGATGTTTGGACCTAAGGCTTCTTCATATCTCAAATAACGAGAAAGAACGCTTTTACCTCAATTTTTTTGTCACTGATGAGGCTGAATTCAGAGGCAGATTGCAAGTAGACCAAAAACACTGGCTCTCTCACCATCAGAAATACCAGAATCAGACACTCTGGACAATATAAACTATCCATCTCTACAGAACAGACTAAGACCAAGATATTTCGTGTTACTGTCATTGGTGAGTATCAAGTCTTTCAATGTAATAATGATCTTGTTTGGATTAGCACTGTACTGTTTATAATACACCACAGGAGATATCACAAATGCATTTGAAATATTTTTCTTTGCCGTTAAATTAGTGCAACTTACATGTCTTGTACTGTATGTAAAACATCACTTAAGAGTGATTTGTTTTCCAGGTGCAGTTGGTGAGACGGATGAAGTCAGTATCAGTGCTGGAGGGAGATTCTGTCACTTCTTCTGTCACACTGATGCTGAAATACACACAGATGATCTGATAGTGTGGAGGTTTGGAGATAAAGGCATCCTCCTGGCTAAACTCGATGTAGAGACTAAAGAGACCTCATTAAATGATGCTGATGAGAGATTCAAAGATCGACTGCAGCTGAATCAGACCGGATCTCTGACCATCACAAACACCAGAACTGAACACGCTGGACTTTATGAAGTACAGATCAGAGGCCATGAGAGCTCACAGCGATTCCTTCTTTCTGTCACTGGTGAGTAACTCCAATCTTTCAATTTAATTACATACCTATAATTAGATCAATACTTAGACAAACATTAGATTACATTAACATGATGAACAAGAAATATGTCAAAATAATTAGTTCTGGGAAGTGAAGTCTTCTCTCATAATGATTTATAGGCTACAGAAAAATAATCAGCTTCAGATAAACATTTTGATGGACACATTCGTTCTCACTGAAATAGCAGCAATAGTTGCACAGCGATCACAGCCAATTCTGCCAGCGATCATTCACACAGAAACTGCACATATTTTTAACATAAAATTACTTAAACATACAATATAAATAAACAAGAGTACTGCACAGAAAGAAAATACATTAACTCGGCTATCTGAATCGTCCAAAGGTAGCTAAATGTGATATTTTGAAATATAGTAAAAGGTAATATTTACTTTTTCTTCAATATATACAGGTGCAGCTCAATAAATTAGAATGTCGTGGAAAAGTTCATTTATTTCAGTAATTCAACTCAAATTGTGAAACTCGTGTATTAAATAAATTCAATGCACACAGACTGAAGTAGTTTAAGTCTTTGGTTCTTTTACACAATTAAAAGAACCAAAGACTTAAACTACTTCAGTCTGTGTGCATTGAATTTATTTAATACATGTTTTTTTAACTTGCCTTGTGATTTTAATCTCAAAACATTATGACTTTATTCTCATAAAAGGCCTATAGTACAAAAACATTCCTACAGCTGCTTTATTGAGCCAGTTTGACATGATAGTTTACACATTCATTCATTGGGTTTGGTTTGAGCAGTTCACATCTTTTTAATCTAAAAAAACTATCCAAGTGATCTGTGTGCAATATACAGTAAGTGAGCTGAAATTAACAAGGTTCTTTTTTTTTG
>NW_015552677.1:183382-196039 GCF_001515605.1 Sinocyclocheilus anshuiensis
CGTTTCAGAAAGGCGGGGCATAGAGGAGAAACAATAATGTACAGTATGTGGAAAATAATGTGTTTTTTGAACCGCATAAACATTTTATTACACCAAATACACAAAATAATGTTCTTTTTAGCAACATATGACCCCTTTAAACTGAGCATTTACATACTAAAATTATTCAATAAACTCTGCTCATGTTATCACTTTGTCTCCTGCTTCCTGATCTATCTTCTTCCGTCTTATTAACTGTAATAATCAGTGATTTTAACAGTGCTTTCATGGCCAGCCTATCAGTTCAATCACTAGGAAAGAGCTGATATCAACAGCTTATGTTGCCATATTCATTTCATTCACAAGGGGGAGCTACAGCAGTAACATCTGCATTAGGAGAGTCATGACTTGCTGTACAACATCCTGAAAGCATACAAGAAAATATCAGTGACTGGTAAAATATAATAAAATATTTACAAACTAAGCTTTGTAACTTTTTTGTGGTTTAACTAAGTTTAAGAATCCATCTCTGGAAAGAAAGTGAATTTCAAACCCTGTTAACATCGCAATGTTAAATATTAAAGACATTTATTTAGACTTCATTAGAAATTCATAGAGTCCATGTGGGGAAATTGAGCTAAATGAAGTCTGTGCATTTCCTGATTAAACACACAGATTACTTAATATACTGACAGAAGTTTTGACAAGAGCTTCTAATGATGGATGATCAGATCAAATGAGCAGTGAACTGGGAATTTTCCAGATTCAACCGATTCTCACTCCGGGCCTGATTTCAATAATGTGCCAAAACAAGCGCAATGATAGAGAAACTAAGAGCAAAGGGGAATCTAAACTGAAGAACTGACGTGACTAATCTTTTTCTTAACAAACCTAATGCTTTTTTCTTCACTCTAGTGGTTAGCATCTTCTTGGAACTGTTTAACAGTCAGTACGTTTACATAAACAACAATATTCCGGTTTTAACATGCTCTGATTAAGAATCTACCATGTAAACCGATTTTTGATTCCCTTAATCTGGCCAAAGTCATACTCTAAGTAAAAACAAAACAAATTAAGACATGGAGTATTCCTATTTTAGTCGCATTATCGAAGTGCAGTACAGTCATGTACACACCTTAAAATCACACTATTACAATAAAACAATTTGTCAACAATTTGACGGCAAACAAAACGGCATTGCTTCAGCAAATTCAGTTAAATTCTGGAGGGGACATCGGATGGCGTGGCGACGTTATGATGTGTGGCATTAATCGATCGATGTACTACAACATGTAAAAACGGGGAAATGAAAAGAATATTCTAAAAGCAACTTAATCATAATATTGTCTTATTCAGAATAAGGTAAATAATTAGATTACTGATGTCCATGTAAATGCAGTGATTGCGTCTTTAATGGAAACACCCACAGATTAACACATGAGCACCTCTTTTAGTAGCTTAGGGCCTAACATACATGCTGTTGGTTTAGATTATTTATTGAAGTTTAAACAATTCTTCCTCTCCTAAATCAGAACTTTTCCTCGGGGGATCTATAGCATGCTACAGTAGCTGACGGCTGCATGGTTATAATTTTATCTCTAATATTATCGATCTTGGAAGTAAAGTTGTTCATAATGTCATTACTGCGGTGTTGTTGGGAAATGTCAACACCTGTTGAGGTTTTATTTTTTTGTTAATTTAGCCAATAAATACCTGGGGTTGCGTTTGATTACTTTTCGTTTCTTTTAGAAGAAAACAGAGTAATCAGCAGTTTTTAAAGCTTTTCTGCAGGAGGAAGTACTTTCCCTCCATTCAATGCGAAACACCTCAAGTTTTTACCAATGCCATTAACATCAAACCAATGTGACCATATTAAATCTGAAATATGATTTAAATGGTCCTGATGTGTTGTCTAACTCCAGTATAGTTGAGAATGTCTAAATGTTGATACTGATGCATCTTTTCCATTATCCATATGGATATTACAATCACCAACAATTAGGACTTTATCTGCAGCTAGCACTAAATCAGATAGAAAGTCAGCAAATTCTTTGATAAAATCTTTGTGCTCTGAATACAGTAGCCAGTACAACCATCACAGTGGATTTATCATTAACACAAATTACTCTAGATAATAGGACACACCATAACTTCAAATGAATTATACCTGAAAACAGACCTCTGAGAAATACTGAAAATAATTACTATAAATTGTAGCAACACCTCCCCCCTTTACCTTTTGGACGTGGCTCACGTTTATAGCAGTAATCTTGGAGGTAGACCCATTTAAAGTAATCATCTGGTTTTAGCCAGGTTTGTCAAATGGAGCACATCCAGGTTCTGATTAGTGATCACATTTACAAAAAGCGTTTTTGTATGGATCTAATATTCATTAAGCTAAGCTTTTTCATTTGTTTATCTGTATTATATCCATTATTTTTATTTGTTGATCAATTACATTTTTACCCTTAAATTGGTCTGGTCATTTTTTTGTATTAGTTCGGGGAACAGACAATCTCTATAGTATGATATCAAGATAAAAGAGTCTCCATGTGTTGAGAACTAACTGACTTCTAAAATTAACAGTGTCTGAAATATAAAAGTGTGTTCATACATATAACTACATTTCAGTGGCATCCCTAAAAGCCAACATCACAACCTAAAATTCACTGCCAATGCTCTGACCCTCCTTCTGTTTGTCAAGCACAAACCTACATGACTAGACCGTAGTTTAACTGTGGATGGTAAAGCTCAGTTGGTCAAACCCCAATCCCCAGGCTCCTTGCTGTCCTGGTTGCTGTTAGTGTTGTGGACCCCTGTTACACAGTAATGTCTGGTCAACTGACAGGTCTCCAGGGATTACAAGCAGCTCCGACTTCATGATGCTCCATCCAGGCAGAGATGTCTGAAAGGCAAGCAGAAAAATAAGCTGAAAAAGTGAGATCATCAGGCTGAAAATACAGAAAAGGACGAATGAAGGATGGTGGATCTGCTGGAGGACTGAGTATTGGCTTTTGAGCAATGGAGTTAGGAGTCTGCTTAAAAGTGGTAGGAAAGTTGCCAGTAGTGAGGGATGCGTTGATTAAGACAAACGCAAATGAACAAGAATAATATCTAACATATTAAATCAATTGAAGAACTGCTGAACAAAGAGTTATTTTGATAGTCAATAGTTTGATAGTTGATCATCTAGATGGATTAATCGACCAATCATCAATTATATAACCAATTACTCAGTAGGCTTTGATCGAATATTCAGATTTTGCAATTAATTCATTCATTAAAATATTCAGTTATATATAAGTGGCCACACTTAAATGCACGTATTTTAAGGAAATTAGACATTATGTCACTGATGTAGAGTAGCAGCCAAAAGTGATGTTCAGACAGGATATTTGTTTTACCACCAAATATGGAGGAAAACATTTAATAGATATTTTTCAAATACTTTAATGAACAAAGAGTTACTTTGATAGTCAATAGTTTGATAGTTGATCATCTAGATGGATTAATCGACCAATCATCAATTATATAACCAATTAATCAGTAGGCTTTGATCGAATATTCAGATTTTGCAATTCATTCATTCATTAAAATATTCAGTTATATATAAGTGGCCACACTTAAATGCACGTATTTTAAGGAAATTAGACATTATGTCACTGATGTAGAGTAGCAGCCAAAAGTGATGTTCAGACAGGATATTTGTTTTACCACCAAATATGGAGGAAAACATTTAATAGATATTTTTCAAATACTTTAAAAATAAGAAAAACGTCTATGTTATGTTCAATAAATGTAAATGTCTAAGAATAAACACAATGAGTTGTATTAGCAACTAGGGGTGGGAGGGAAAACAATTCTATGATGGATCACTAAACGAAATAGAATAAAACAAAAAAACTAACCAACAAATCAAAACACACAGAGGAGAGAGCAGGCCTATAGATATAACAGGGCCTACAGAGTAGGGGGCGCTGTTGGGTCGTACCGCCTAGGAAGATGGTATGGATAGAAGAATAAAGATGGGCCGAATACTTAAAAGACCAGGGGATGTCTAACCCTTTGTGGGGCTTATAATAAGTGAATGGCTTTCATTTAATAGGCCTGAAGGTGAATGGAGGTCACTCAGTGGCGAAACCCCAAACAGAGTACTTGACCAAAGTGACCTTCTGTGTCAGCCGGCATGGTTGAGTCCACAGCCGGAGTGCCCAATTGCTGATGACATGCTGCGTGTCGTCACCAATGATACGAGGACAGAGGTGTAAGAGACCACACACAGCCGGTGTCGATGGATCAAAAATACAATGCAGTCGTGTAGTTAAAATGCATTTCTTAATGTACAACTACTACAACTAATATTAAAATAACTTTAACAATTTTTTAAGGAATTATTACATTTTCTTCCATATTTTCATAAAATTAGGCTCCCAGAACATTTCAGGGACGCCACTTCAAAATAACCTGAAAATAACCTGATTGTCCACCTCTCTACCACCACAACTATATTTCAAACTTGTGGGAAGCACTGGAAGACAATTGCACATTAACCTCTCTTTCAATGTACTCAAAACTACACACTTAATTTAACTAATCTAATATGATTAAAAACTTTGACCATATTCAACTAAAAACGTCTAAAAAAAGACAATGTGTGAGCACTTACATTAAAGACAAAGTAAACACTGAATTTAAGCTCTGATCAACGTTTTGCACTTCCACATTTACAAAAGCCTTCGCTTTCAACTGGATAAAAATTCTTCATTTTTTTAATTTATTACACCTATTGATTATTAATGGACAATTCATCACTTTTTAAAATCTAAACAGCCCTGCCTCACTTACATGATTTTCCACAGAGCCAGAATACTCGCAAAATGGGAAAGATTGCATGTGCCGTTGTAGTGCTGGGGATTGTATTGCTAACAGTACAAACAGTATAGGCATGGTAACAACAGCAGCTTCAAAAACCGCAGCAGCTGCAGGAGAAGCCGCGGTTGCAGCAGCTACAACAATGGTGGCCTCTCCAACGGTAGTAGCTGCAACAATGGTGATCTCTCCAGCGGTATCAGCCGCAACAACGGTGGCCTCTCCAGCAGCAGTAGCCGCAACAAAGGCAGCCACTCCAGCAGTAGCAGCTGCAACAACGGCGGCCGCTCCAGTGGTGGCCTCTCCTCAGCACCAGCCGCGACCGTGGCGGCTTCTCCTCAGCAGCAGTAGCTACGGCGGCCGTTCCTCAGCAGCAGCACAACCGCGGCGACCTTTCCACAGCACAGCCGTAACAGTGGCGGCCTCTCCAGAAGCAGCAGCCACCACAACCGCAGCCTCTCCTGCAGCTGTAGCTGCTGTCTATACAGCGCCTAGAACTACTTTACCATACCCAACACTACAATTAAACCTGCAATCTTGCACGAAAAACCAATCAACAAATTAAAAAACAGAGAGAGCAACAGAGGTATGGTATGGCTAGGAGAGCATAGATGGGCCGAATATTTAATAGACCAGGGAAACGTCTGTGGGGCTTATAATAAGTAAACGGGGCAGTGTTTCACTTAATAGGCCTAATGGTGAATGGAGCTCAAGCAAGTGAGAACCAGAGGCGACATCAATTTCCCTGACTCTTCCAAGCACACGGCTGCAGCGTCCCCGGGCACCTTGTCCCCTTTGTATCCCCATGGTGCCAACCACTCAAACAGCGATGAGCTTTAGCACAACTGGGCAGCTCTCAGCTGAGGGTGGTTCAACTTCCAGCTGTCACGGCCATCCTTGGATTTCCCCGGGTCATTGGAGACCGCTGGCTCGAGGCCCCACAGCTCCAAATGGTTGGTTCCGTCGCACACGGAACCCCAAACAGAGTACTTGACCAAAGTGGCCTTCTGTGTCAGCCGGCATGGTTGAGTCCTCACCCGGTGTCCAATTGCTGATGACGCGCTGCGTGTCGTCACCAATGATACGAGGACAGAGGCTTTAGGGACCACACACAGCCAGTGTCGGGCAAGTCAGGCCAAATTATTTAAATAAGGGAGTGGGTAATGTAAGAGAAAATAAGAAGGGGGGGAAACAAATGATAATACAAGGAGATAAACTGAACATAATGAATAAAATAACAAAAATAAAATTTAAAACAAAATGAATTACAGGGAGACAGAGAGAGGAAAGCCGACCTAGCTGAGGTTGGGTTTCAACTTACTTGAATATCTAATTATAGAAACGCAATACGTGTATGTGTATATATGTATGTCAGGTAGGTAATAGTTAAAGTAAACCAGTCCTCATGAACTTGGAAAGCACAGTGATAAAGATAAAGACAGTGAGTCTGTCATGAAAGCTGAAGACGAATTCAAGGTATTTTTGAAATGCCCTTAAGTAATGAATCCCATCAAACTCAAAGCTATGAACGAAAGCTCTGTGAGAAATACACTAGTCAAAATTTGAAGTGGATCAAAACCTTTCATCAAAGATGTCCTAAAACCAAAATGCATTCTTGTCTTAGGACAACTTTGATGAATTTTTTTGATCCACTTCAAATGTTGACTACTGTAATTAAATACAAACTTTAAGGGATGCAGTCTGGTGATTGGGTGTATGAATGGGAGACAACAGAAGAAGCACGGGGCTTATGTTCGGTTACAAGCACAATACCTAAAACCATGGATAAGCAGAGTCGTTGCTAAAATAAATAAATAAATAAGCCTGCATTCAGGGAGCAAAAGTGACAGCAGGAGAGAAAATGGATAACCTGTCAGTGATGCTACAATTTAATGAAGATTGAATGCCTGATAAAAGATTGAATGCCTGATAAAGTGTACACTGGGTTTGTCAGCTACACAGTAAGACCTTATGTGCTAGATGTTGAAATATAGCTACTGCAGTGTGTGGAGGCAAACTGTACTGTGGATGTGTGTTTGAAGCCACGAGTATTAGAAATGTGAACAGAAAGAGCCCAAAAATGGTGTAATTGTGGAGGTCAGTGAAACGCTGGATCTGGAGGATATTTAGCATGTAAGGAGGCCATAAAAGCACAAAACACAAAAAAATATCAGAGGGATTGTCTTAAGCTTGGGAAAACAAAAAGGTTAAATAAACAATCTGCAGAAAGAGTAAGAACGAGACAAAATACAGCAACACAAAGTAGAACAAAATATAATGTGGAATTTAGGGAAAGTGGAGATCATACCTTTCACATCAGAAGTAGTCAATTGCTCTGTACAGACTGACAGCAGAAAAGAAATGATACAAGATATATATTAAAACACTGGAAAATACCAGTGTCAAAGATGATGCAATAGAAGAAATAAGAAACTAAAGTATCAGGCACTTTTAAGCACAGACAAAATCTTACAGTGGATTTCAAGACTTTAGAAACGGTAATGAGAAAGAGTAGTCTGAAAACAATATGGGTAAGGAATAATATTTATAATAATAGGAAAATGGTAAAGGAAATGTTAAAGATGCAATAGGTAGTGATCACCATTCAATGATACATAAAATATGTATAATTTAACAGAAAGCAGGTGAAAAGATGCACAGAAGAAAATGTATGCAAGTAATATAAAGCTGCAGGAATAAAAACTTTTAAGAAATTGAGAAGTTACTCAAAAGAATTGGATCAAAAAAGAAAGAAAGTAGCCATGGTGGACAAACGTGTAGTCAAGCAATTAATACTAGGAATAAGGAAATGTAGGAGAACACATTCATTCTAAAAGTGTATTTTATATTTAAAAAGCAGATATAAAAGTAGTAGCATAATGCAAATAAACATGTTTAATAAATAAACATGCAAAAATAACTGCAGAATTTGTAAATCAATTGCGGAAGAAACATTAGTATGGGATACGATTAGGGAAATGCAAAAAAATATAAGAAAAACTTAGCAATGGAGAAAGAACAGCAGTGACAAACACTGAGAAAGCATAAAAGTGCATAAGAAAAAAGTATGAGGGATAACAGATATACGGCATTAGGAGGAGCCAACCAAACAAGATACGCTATACAGTACTATGATTAAAAGCCTATTTGATGTGTTAGAATGCTATACTGTATCTGCATAAGTATGAAGTACAGGAATACTCCCAGCTTCATGGAAGCATGCTGTTATTGTCAAATGTGAAACCAGGTAAAGATAGATCAAATTTCAGCAAATAAATAAAGATAGAGGAAGATCATGCAGATAATGCGAAAGGAGTCAAAACTTTGATGAATTTTTTTGATCCACTTCAAATGTTGACTACTGTAATTAAATACAAACTTTAAGGGATGCAGTCTGGTGATTGGGTGTATGAATGGGAGACAACAGAAGAAGCACGGGGCTTAAGTTCAGTTACAAGCACAATACCTAAAACCATGGATAAGCAGAGTCGTTGCTAAAATAAATAAATAAATAAGCCTGCATTCAGGGAGCAAAAGTGACAGCAGGAGAGAAAATGGATAACCTGTCAGTGATGCTACAATTTAATGAAGATTGAATGCCTGATAAAAGATTGAATGCCTGATAAAGTGTACACTGGGTTTGTCAGCTACACAGTAAGACCTTATGTGCTAGATGTTGAAATATAGCTACTGCAGTGTGTGGAGGCAAACTGTACTGTGGATGTGTGTTTGAAGCCACGAGTATTAGAAATGTGAACAGAAAGAGCCCAAAAATGGTGTAATTGTGGAGGTCAGTGAAACGCTGGATCTGGAGGATATTTAGCATGTAAGGAGGCCATAAAAGCACAAAACACAAAAAAATATCAGAGGGATTGTCTTAAGCTTGGGAAAACAAAAAGGTTAAATAAACAATCTGCAGAAAGAGTAAGAACGAGACAAAATACAGCAACACAAAGTAGAACAAAATATAATTTGGAATTTAGGGAAAGTGGAGATCATACCTTTCACATCAGAAGTAGTCAATTGCTCTGTACAGACTGACAGCAGAAAAGAAATGATACAAGATATATATTAAAACACTGGAAAATACCAGTGTCAAAGATGATGCAATAGAAGAAATAAGAAACTAAAGTATCAGGCACTTTTAAGCACAGACAAAATCTTACAGTGGATTTCAAGACTTTAGAAACGGTAATGAGAAAGAGTAGTCTGAAAACAATATGGGTAAGGAATAATATTTATAATAATAGGAAAATGGTAAAGGAAATGTTAAAGATGCAATAGGTAGTGATCACCATTCAATGATACATAAAATATGTATAATTTAACAGAAAGCAGGTGAAAAGATGCACAGAAGAAAATGTATGCAAGTAATATAAAGCTGCAGGAATAAAAACTTTTAAGAAATTGAGAAGTTACTCAAAAGAATTGGATCAAAAAAGAAAGAAAGTAGCCATGGTGGACAAACGTGTAGTCAAGCAATTAATACTAGGAATAAGGAAATGTAGGAGAACACATTCATTCTAAAAGTGTATTTTATATTTAAAAAGCAGATATAAAAGTAGTAGCATAATGCAAATAAACATGTTTAATAAATAAACATGCAAAAATAACTGCAGAATTTGTAAATCAATTGCGGAAGAAACATTAGTATGGGATACGATTAGGGAAATGCAAAAAAATATAAGAAAAACTTAGCAATGGAGAAAGAACAGCAGTGACAAACACTGAGAAAGCATAAAAGTGCATAAGAAAAAAGTATGAGGGATAACAGATATACGGCATTAGGAGGAGCCAACCAAACAAGATACGCTATACAGTACTATGATTAAAAGCCTATTTGATGTGTTAGAATGCTATACTGTATCTGCATAAGTATGAAGTACAGGAATACTCCCAGCTTCATGGAAGCATGCTGTTATTGTCAAATGTGAAACCAGGTAAAGATAGATCAAATTTCAGCAAATAAATAAAGATAGAGGAAGATCATGCAGATAATGCGAAAGGAGTCAAAACATCAAACATGAAAACATATACAAGTCATACAGACTGCAGTAAAATAAGAAAAAAAACTGGGATAACGTGGGAAAATAAAGAAGGAAAATAACGAGTTTTGGCAAGAAATATGGAACAAAGAAACTGGGAGATAGTATCCAAAAAGAAATAAGTATAATAATAATAATTAACAACAGGTAAGAAGATAATATAAAGAACCAAACTGGCCACTCAACTTTGTTTAAATCAGTCATTAAGAATAGGGAAAGCTAAAACAGGACTGTTTGTACTGTGGCCAAGAAGAGACCGTTTAAACGTGCATTGCAAGGCGTATGAGAAAGCAAGAGAAGAGTTTGCGCAGAACAAAAAAAGTCAATCTCCACCTTCTTTACCACACAAGGAAGGAAAAGTTTGCCCTTAAGTCAGATGTTCCTGATTATTACTCACCCAAATGCCATCCGAGAGGTATATGACTTTCTTGCTTCAGCCGAAGAGAAGTTGTTTTGGAGGGAAACAATCCGAGATTTTTTCCCCCGTCGAATGCAAATAAACGCTCCGAAACCCAAATTTAAGCCGCTTCCAATGGACTCCACACGACCCAGAGGACGAATAAGGCTCTTCTCTAGCGAAACGATCAGTCATTTTCAGAAAAAAATACACTTTTTAAGAACAAAACGCTCACCTCGGTACAACTCTGCGCAGCGCGTCCGTCCACGAGGTAGATGAGCAAACGCTCTTATAATGTCGGTTTCATTCATACTGGACGCTAGAGGGCGCGCTCTCCCCGGACTCATAGAAGTAAAAATTAATGACGTTCAGGAAACCCCTTATATGGACAAAGACATCCTGCGATCTCCTCATCTCTGGACCTAAAGACCCACTTCCCTGTAGTGATGATCAATTCTTGAAGGAGTCGTTCATTTGAGCACCGGTTCACTTTTATTTATATATATTTTTTTTTTACATTTTGTAAATAACATTTGACAATGTACAACATACTGATAAAGTACAATGAAAAGTACAAATTAACAGAGTAAGAACAATCAACATGTTGTGATTTAGTGTATTAACAAAAGTAAAGATAGCCTACATAAATACATAAATAGATCAAATAAAACAAACTTAAATATAATAAATAGAAGCTAATAAAGCACGTATGTTTTACATTTCGTTTTGACTCAGGTGTGTGTGTGTGTGAGGGGGCTCATCTAAACATCTCTGTTCACAGATGACTCAGTGATCTACTTTAACATCTGGTATGTTTTAACTGCTTTTTTGTTTCTTTTTTATTTACACAGGTGTAAGGTCCCATGCAGCGAAGGTATCCGATGGTGGATGAAGGTTTCCTGCATGTTTAATCTTTTCGGTGCACCAAGTTATTTAATTTAAATTAAATTCTAATCTGACTCCATTATAACCTCAAGCCAGTACTATGAAATAGAGAAAATAAAACACACACTAAGCCACTGAAAGTACTGTGAATTTTGAAAAGTAAATTGGTTATTCTAGTATTATGCAAAATGTTACTACTTCATGAATAGATCTTCAGAAACAAAAATGTAACAGTCATCATCAGTATGATAGACATTAAAGTCATGTAAACAGAGTTCAGTGAGGAACCTGAGCTGCTGCATACAATCAGTTGATGATTCATGATCATACACACTACAGATACTACAGAGGTTTTCATATAGTGATGCAGTTAGCAGGGAATGTTCTCAGAATGAGAGAATGTTAACAGAACATCCGTTCAAAGTATTCTGGTCTTGAATAACGTTCCTAAAACATTTGCACAATTATTTTTTTTCATACAATGTTTGAAGAAACTTTGTCTAATGTTACCACTTGTTTCAGAATGTTCAGGCAACAAAATAACACTCCCATAAAATGTTTGCAAAAGTATAAAAGTAAAATTATACTTTATGTGTGCATAACCAAGAAAAACGTTTTTAAAAACATTTGCAAAACTGGCCATTCAGGAAACATTCATTTGATAATTAGCAAACTGTTAGCAAAATGTTCGTAGAATATATGTTGTTAACTGGGGATGATCAGATATAAAACAGATGTAAATGTCATTTTTCAGTATTAAAAACAACCTTTTCCAATGCTGTGGTCAGTTTCTGCTCTGGTTTTCACACTTCATCTCTCCCACACACTTTTACATATTAAAAAGCAGAAAAAAATTGCATCATATTTGTCACCTTTGGCTCCTGAGATCTTCAGCTTCCTGCAGAACTGCTTACAAGTAATTATTTTATCAGCAGCACATTAAACCACAGCGTGTTTACGCTAAAGTTCACTTGCAGGTCTTCTCTCTCATCCGGTCTCAACTGATTATTTGCTTATATCTGTACAAACACATTTTACATTGGTTTATTGATACAGCTGGTAGTTTAGTTGGTCTGTGGGGTTTTATTTTAGTTTTAAGTGTGAAAAGAAGCAAAAGAGCACAAAAAAATCATTATATTTATTGATTTTCAAATTAATCACAGTGGGTTTAAGGCACTATTTTTTGTAAAGCTGCTTTAGAACCATTTGTACTGTGAAAAGTACTGTGAAAAGCGTATCTCCACCTCCCTGACTATCTGATTAATCAGAGTTTGATAGCAGTGTCCGCTGTTTTCTCTTTTGTTGAAGACTGGATCTGAATTCATAAACCAGCACAGCAACAGTAGCCACGCCCACCAGAGCAGAGAGAGCCAATCGGATCACAGCTTCAGTTGAACCGCAACAGTGGATGCAGTCTTGTGAGAGAAGAAATTAACAACGTTAGAAAACAGAAATATGATTTGTGGGGGTAGGGGGATATAT
>NW_015552677.1:196238-196773 GCF_001515605.1 Sinocyclocheilus anshuiensis
TCCTGAGATCTTCAGATTCCTGCAGAACTGCTTACAAGCAATTATTTTATCAGCAGCACATTAAACCACAGCGTGTTTACGCTAAAGTTCACTTGCAGGTCTTCTCTCTCATCTGGTCTCAACTGATTATTTGCTTATATCTGTACAAACACATTTTACATTGGTTTATTGATACAGCTGGTAGTTTAGTTGGTCTGTGGGGTTTTATTTTAGTTTTAAGTGTGAAAAGAAGCAAAAGAGCACAAAAAAATCATTATATTTATTGATTTTCAAATTAATCACAGTGGGTTTAAGGCACTATTTTTTGTAAAGCTGCTTTAGAACCATTTGTACTGTGAAAAGTACTGTGAAAAGCGTATCTCCACCTCCCTGACTATCTGATTAATCAGAGTTTGATAGCAGTGTCCGCTGTTTTCTCTTTTGTTGAAGACTGGATCTGAATTCATAAACCAGCACAGCAACAGTAGCCACGCCCACCAGAGCAGAGAGAGCCAATCGGATCACAGCTTCAGTAACACCACAGCAGTGAATACAA